>NC_048577.1:65442463-65449963 GCF_013265735.2 Oncorhynchus mykiss
GGTACAGCAGGGAGGTATAGATGGTACAGCAGGGAGGTATAGATGGTACAGCAGGGAGGTATAGATGGTACAACAGAGAGGGAGGTATAGATGGTACAGCAGGGAGGTATAGATGGTACAACAGAGAGGGAGGTATAGATGGACCAGCAGGGAGGTATAGATGGTACAGAAGGGAGGTAGAGATGGTACAGCAGGGAGGTATAGATGGTACAGCAGGGAGGGAGGTATAGATGGTACAGCAGGGAGGGAGGTATAGATTGTACAGCAGGGAGGGAGGTATAGATGGTACAGCAGGGAGGGAGGTATAGATTGTACAGCAGGGAGGTATAGATGGTACAGCAGGGAGGGAGGTATAGATGGTACAGCAGGGAGGGAGGTATAGATGGTACAGCAGGGAGGGAGGTATAGATGGTACAGCAGGGAGGGAGGTATAGATGGTACAGCAGGGAGGGAGGTATAGATGGTACGGCAGGGAGGGAGGTAGAGATGGTACAGCAGGGAGATATAGATGGTACAGCAGGGAGGTAGAGATGGTACAGCAGGGAGGTATAGATGGTACAGCAGGGAGGTATAGATGGACCAGCAGCGAGGTATAGATGGTACAGCAGGGAGGGAGGTATAGATGGTACAGCAGGGAGGTATAGATGGTACAGCAGGGAGGGAGATATAGATGGTACAGCAGGGAGGGAGGTATAGATGGTACAGCAGGGAGGGAGGTATAGACGGTACAGCAGGGAGGTATAGATGGTACAGCAGGGAGGGAGGTATAGATGGTACAGCAGGGAGGGAGGTATAGATGGTACAGCAGGGAGGTATAGATGGTACAGCAGGGAGGTATAGATGGTACAGAAGGGAGGGAGGTATAGATGGTACAGCAGGGAGGTATAGATGGTACAGCAGGGAGGTAGAGATGGTACAGCAGGGAGGGAGGTATAGATGGTACAGCAGGGAGGCAGGTATAGATGGTACAGCACGGAGGGAGGTATAGATGGTACAGCACGGAGGGAGGTATAGATGGTACAGCAGGGAGGTATAGATGATACAGCAGGGAGGTAGAGATGGTACAGCAGGGAGGGAGGTATAGATGGTACAGCAGGGAGATATAGATGGTAGGTCAGGGAGGTATAGATGGTACAGCAGGGAGGTATAGATGATACAGCAGGGAGGTAGAGATGGTACAGCAGGGAGGGAGGTATAGGTGGTACAGCAGGGAGGTATAGATGGTACAGCAGGGAGGTATAGATGGTACAGCAGGGAGGGAGGTATAGATGGTACAGCAGGGAGGTATAGATGGTACAGCAGGGAGGTATAGATGGACCAGCAGCGAGGTATAGATGGTACAGCAGGGAGGGAGGTATAGATGGTACAGCAGGGAGGTATAGATGGTACAGCAGGGAGGGAGGTATAGATGGTACAGCAGGGAGGGAGGTATAGATGGTACAGCAGGGAGGGAGGTATAGATGGTACAGCAGGGAGGGAGGTATAGATGGTACAGCAGGGAGGTATAGATGGTACAGCAGGGAGGGAGGTATAGATGGTACAACAGAGAGGTATAGATGGACCAGCAGGGAGGTATAGATGGTACAGCAGGGAGGTATAGATGGTACAGCAGGGAGGTATAGATGGTACAGCAGGGAAGGAGGTATAGATGGTACAGCAGGGCGGTATAGATGGTACAGCAGGGAGGGAGGTATAGATGGTACAGCAGGGAGGTATAGATGGTACAGCAGGGAGGGAGGTATAGATGGTACAGCAGGGAGGGAGGTATAGATGGTACAGCAGCAGGGAGGTATAGATGGTACAGCAGGGAAGTCTCTCTCTGTCTCTCTCCTCTCTCTCTGTCACTTTCTTTCCTCTCCCTCTCTCACTTTCCTCTCTCGCTGTCTCTCTCTCTCTCTCTCTGACCCAGAAGTTGCAGACAGACTCAGCGGCCAAACTCCCCTCAGGAGGCTGGACAGAGCCAGACACACACATACAGAAGAGGAAGGCGTGTATGTGAGAAGGGGAGAGGTGAGAGGGTTCGAAAGTTACAGGAGGGAGGGAAGAGATGAGAGGGCTGAAGAGAGGAGAGGAGGAGAATTAGGGAGAGTGGGGGGAGAGAAAGGAGGGGGAAAGAGATGAGAGGAGAGGGGGGAGAGGAAGGGGAGAGAGGAAAGGAGGAGAGACTAGAGGGTGACAAACGAGGAGGGGAAGTGGTGGAGTTTCTTGGTGTCCACATCACTAAGAATCTATCAAGGTCCGTACACACCAACGCAGTCGACGACGCCTCTTCCCCCTTAGGAGGCTAAAAAAAAATGTGGCACGGGCCCTCAGATCCTCAAGTAGTTCTACAGCTGCACCATCGAGAGCATCTTGGCTGGTTGCATCACCGCCTGGCATGACAACTGCTTGGCCTCCGACCACAAGGCACTACAGAGGGTAGTGTGTACGCGCCCAGTACATCATCAAGCTTCCAGCCATCCAGGACCTCTATACCAGGCGGTGTCAGAGGAAGGCGCATAAATTGTCAAAGACTCCAGACACCCAAGTCATAGAATGTTCTCTCATGGCAATGTTTTAGTTGCCTGTGTCTTGTACCTATTCTATTTAACTTCATGTTCGTTTTGTTGTGTTGTACGTTTGTTGAAGTGTTCTTCGTTTCATTAAATAAGAAGATGTCTTCACATCACGCTGCGCCTCGATCTCATCTATATAACAAACGTGACAGTTGTTTTACCAAGAATGAAGTGATAAATAACATTTGATTTGATTTACTAGAGGGGAAAGCACCAGACGAGCCAAGAAACCCTTCCAGGTCTGAGATGAAGATCTGAGAGAGGGAGAGAGAGAGAGAGAGACAGACAGAGAGAGAGACAGAGACAGAGAGACAGAGAGAGAGGGAGAGACAGAGAGAGAGACAGAGAGAGAGAGAGAGAGAGAGAGAGAGAGAGAGAGACAGAGACAGAGACAGAGAGAGAAAGACAGAGAGAGAGACAGAGAGAGAGAGAGAGATGGTCAAGGTGAAAGTTCAGACGAAAAGTCATATTACAGTTTGTAGAAACATGTCAATCTATGTATAGAATCAATCTTTAGTATGTTTTTATCGTAAATCTTCAATAATGTTCCAACCGGAGAATTCCTTTGTCTGTAGAAAATGCAATGGAACGCAAGCTAACTCTCACGTGAACCCGAGTGACCAGCTCATGCTACTCTGGCAGACCTCTGACTCATTCAGCTCCCATTCCCCCCATCCTTCACAGTAGAAGCATCAAACAAGGTTCTAAAGACTGTTGACATCTAGCGGAAGCCTTAGGAAGTGCAATATGACCCCATAGACACTGTATATTCGATAGGCAATGAGTTGAAAAACTACAAACCCCAGATTTCCCACTTCCTGGTTGGATTGTTTCTCAGGTTTTTTGGAGTTCTGTTATACACACAGACATCAAACAGTTCTAGAAACTTCAGAGTGTCTACTAATCTACTAATAATATGCATATATTAGCAACTGGGCCTGAGTAGCAGGCAGTTTACTCTGGGCACCTTATTCATCCAAGCTACTCAATACTGCCCCCAGACAGAACAAGTTTTAAACTAGACAAGTCAATTAAGAACAAATTCTTATTTTACAATGACGGCCTTCCAACCCGGGCCAAATCCTGCCCTAACCCGGACGACGCTGGGCCAATGACGGCCTTCCAACCCGGGCCAAATCCTGCCCTAACCCGGACGACGCTGGGCCAATTGTACGCCACCCTGTTGGACTCCCGATCACGGCCGGTTGTAATACAACCCGTCTGTAGAGGGTCTGTAGTGACGCCTCAGAGACCACTGCACCACTCCAGACCTTTTCTTTTACTCAACTCAATTCAATTCAATTCAACTCAATTCAACTCAATTCAACTCAACTCAATTCAACTCAATTCAACTCAACTCAACTCAATTCAATTCAACTCAATTCAACTCAATTCAACTCAATTCAATTCAATTCAACTCAACTCAACTCAATTCAACTCAATTCAACTCAACTCAATTCAACTCAATTCAATTCAACTCAACTCAACTCAATTCAACTCAACTCAATTCAATTAAATTAAATTCAATTAAATTAAATTCAACTCAATTTCAATTCAATTAAACTCAATTCAATTCAAAAGGGTCTTTATTGTGTTGCACATAGCCTGTCTTCTCTTGAGAGCCATGTCTGCCTACGGCGGCCTTTCTCAATAGCAAGGCTATGCTCACTGAGTCTGTACATAGTCAAAGTTTTCCTTAAGTTTGGGTCAGTCACAGTGGTCAGGTATTCTGCCACTGTGTACTCTCTGTTTAGGGCCAAATAGCATTCTAGTTTGCTCTGTTTTTTTGTTAATTCTTTTCAATGTGTCAAGTAATTATCTTTTTGTTTTCTCATGATTTGGTTGGGTCTAATTGTGCTGCTGTCCTTGGGCTCTGTGGGGTGTGTTTGTGTTTGTGAACACTCTGTGTTCTCTCTCTGTGGGGTGTGTTTGTGTTTGTGAACACTCCGTGTTCTCTCTCTCTCTCCGTGCTCCTCCCGACAACACAGGACAGAATTTACAGACCACACCCAACCACAGAGTCCGGCGCGTACACGACACAGTAGCCGGGGTCGCGCACCGCTACTTCTCTTAATACTACGACCAAGCCAACCTACGGTCACGTTTCTACTACATCTCTCTCTCCAGCGCGACGTCTGAGCTCTGCTGCCCCGTTCTACAGTTCATTTGGTGAGTAGCTCGCTACTTCATTTATTACAGGTTACAACTCTTCATAATAAATGAGG
Source organism: Oncorhynchus mykiss (assembly GCF_013265735.2). Taxonomy (NCBI): domain Eukaryota; kingdom Metazoa; phylum Chordata; class Actinopteri; order Salmoniformes; family Salmonidae; genus Oncorhynchus; species Oncorhynchus mykiss. Next base: position 65,447,244 of record NC_048577.1, read on the forward strand.
TTCATTTAGTTAAAAAACTAAATCGGATAACTGTCTAGAACTTTTCCTGTTTGAGTGGGGAAATTATTGATTAGCCTTTTTTTATGGCGTGGTAGGTTTGAAATAATGTGTGTAACTGGATGGTGTGGCAGGAGGGTGTAACTTTTACTGAAGTTAGTAATTTAATTTCCACTGAGTTTAACTTTTGGTTCCTGCCAATGAAATGTCGTCTGTCTAGGAGTTTGTCTCCCTGCGCAACGAAAGGATGTAGTTTCCTTCGTGTTCTGTAATCCAGTCCAGTGGTGGGTTTATATTGTATTTGTGTGCGGAGTCAACTAGTGTGTGTGTGTGTGTGTGTGTGTGTGTGTGAGGAGCCAGTTTCCTACAGCAGGAAAATAATCCTGCGGCAACAGGAAATGTGGATTATAATTAATTAACTTTTTTTTTTTCAGAAGTTGATTTAAAAAAAATCGTAATTGGGAAAAACAAATCTGACATTTTTAAAGTAGAAATTACAAACTTCAGAAGCCTTTTTTTAAACCTCAAATACACGACAAGTTTTAAAACGCATTGCAGGAAAGTTCTCCTACAACAGGGTGCTCCAACTCCGTGGTTTCCAAACTGTTTCCCGTGGGGCACAAACTGTTCATAACCCTTTTTTGTGGTTGTAGATCATTTTTGCCGTTTTTTTTCCCCCAACAGTCTGGAGGAAAACTGATAACGCAGTCAGCAGCCCTCTCTGTTTAACTTTAATCAATGATGTGTATGAAGCCTGGATATTTGACAAGTGGCGCTGTATTGAAACCACTGAGCCTCCATCTTGGCTCTCCCTCCACAAATGTAAATAATATTCTGGAATCTATATAAATGCGTTTAATAATGTTTACATTCGTTTCTGACACGTTTCTGATATTAATGCATATTTTATTGAGTTATATATATATATGTGTGTATATATGTTCATATAAAACCATTTTTCTTAAAGCATTTTTTTTAGAGAGTACTAATGCTGCTGTCCCCACTACAACACATTTTTTAAAACATTTTAATACTTGTAATTTTGTCCTTGGAACCTTTTATGGAAATACTATAGAATTCCATTTTTCCTACGGAGTACTGCTCCTACAAGGGGAGTTCCAATATGGCCGACAAGGGGAGTTCCAATATGGCCGACATGTGGCTGCAAAACAGCTCAATTGCCAAAACCATAGCAAATATCAATCCAGAGTTTTATATACATCATTGGGTTTAATCGGATGATTTATAGCCCTGGTGGGAGGAGCGCTCAGAGACGGTCGCGGACAAAACTTCTCCGTTGGCAGAAGAACCTTCCTTGCTTTTCGCTTCCCAATGGCGCCCCCGTGTGGCCAAAAAGAGTCGTACTGGAATGTCTGAACAAAAGGAACTTCAGGAATGAGCGTCATTCAAGTAATGTACGTTTGCGCCCCATGGGGATTTACAGTATATAACATTAAGTTGCGTTACTGTTTCGTTTAGGCTTCAGTAAAAGACAACGCATTTGAATGAATTAGCAGCAATGAAACGGAGACAGAACGTTGAGACCGGTTTGGGCTGCACGGTCTGGAAGTCACACTGCCAGCCAGGCCCATCTGTCACGGCAGGAATCATTTCAGCTACATGCATTCCATTGGACGTCTATGTCCTGAGGATGTTGGCAGGGAAATGCCTTGAAAACCTGTATTTCCATGAGTCTGGATCTGAACGTTCCATCCCAGTCGTTTTTTGTTTGTTTGTTTGTTGTTTTCGTTTGAACGTTTGAATCCAAAACCTTAAACCATTTGGAATGAATGGATAAACTTTAACCCTTTGAAAATTTGACATTTGGAGAAACGTGGATAAACGTCAGAATCTGAAGTTAAAATTGGTCAAACTGTGAGATCTTGTTGGGATTCTATTTTATATGTCTGCAGTGTTCTAAACATTCTAAACGTTCTGAACATTCTAAATGTTCTAAACATTCTAAATCACCTTTGTCTGGGGGAGATGACATCATATGTTGTTACTGTTGTCAGTCCCCAGAAAGAGAAGGAGAGAGAGACGGGGAGAGAGAGAGACGGTGAGAGAGAGAGACGGGGAGAGAGAGAGACGGGGAGAGAGAGAGACGGGGAGAGAGAGAGATGGGGAGAGAGAGAGATGGGGAGAGAGAGAGATGGGGGAGGGAGAGAGAGAGAGAGAGATGGGGGGAGGGAGAGATGGGGGGAGGGAGAGAGAGAGAGATGGGGAGGGAGAGCTGGGGAGGGAGGGGAGAGAGAGAGATGGGGAGGGAGAGCTGGGGAGGGAGGGGAGAGAGAGAGAGATAAGGAGGGAGAGAGAGAGAGATAAGGAGGGAGAGAGAGAGATACGGAGAGAGAGAGAGAGAGAGATAAGGAGGGAGAGAGAGAGATAAGGAGGGAGAGAGAGAGATACGGAGAGAGAGAGATAAGGAGGGAGAGAGAGAGATAAGGAGGGAGGGAGAGAGAGAGAGATAAGGAGGGAGAGAGAGAGAGATAAGGAGGGAGAGAGAGAGATACGGAGAGAGAGAGAGAGAGATAAGGAGGGAGAGAGAGAGATAAGGAGGGAGAGAGAGAGAGAGAGAGATAAGGAGGGAGAGAGAGAGATAAGGAGGGAGAGAGAGAGATAAGGAGGGAGAGAGAGAGATAAGGAGGGAGAGAGAGAGAGATAAGGAGGGAGAGAGAGAGAGAGAGAGATAAGGAGGGAGAGAGAGAGAGATAAGGAGGGAG
>NC_048577.1:65454963-65539963 GCF_013265735.2 Oncorhynchus mykiss
CTGGATTTTGATAATTAGCGGGAATCATCCTAATTCTGCTCTGCGTTATTTGGTGTTGTGTTATACATGGAGGAAGTTTTTGCAAAGTTGGTGTTTGTCCCATTTTGTGAAGTCTTGGTTGGTGAGCGGACCTCACAACCGTAAAGGGCAATGGGCTCTATAACTGATTCAAGTATTCTTAGCCAGATCCTAATTGGTATGTTGAAATTTATGTTTCTTTTGATGGCATAGAATGCCCTTCTTGCCTGGTCTCTCAGATCGTTCACAGCTTTGTGGAAGTTACCTGTGGCGCTGATGTTTAGGCCGAGGTATGTATAGTTTTTTATGTGCTCTAGGGCAACAGTGTCTAGATGGAATTTGTATTTGTGGTCCTGGCGACTGGACCTTTTTTGGAACACCATTATTTTGGTCTTACTGAGATTTACTGTCAAGGCCCAGGTCTGACAGAATCTGTGCATAAGATCTAGGTGCTGCTGTAGGCCCTCCTTGGTTGGGGACAGAAGGACCAGATCATCAACAAACAGAAGACATTTGACTTCAGATTCTAGTAGGGTGCTGCAGACTGTTCTAGTGCCCGCGCCAATTCGTTGATATACGTGGTAGTCATTTCTCATGGCCATGTCCCCCCAGGAATGTGTGTACACACACCACTAAGGACGGTTGAACGTCCCCCCCCCCCCCCCCCGGTAGTCATTTTGGGATTCCAGAGTCAGAGGGAAGCCTTTGAACCCAGCAGGACAGGACTGTGTGTGTGTGTGTGTGTGTCCTGCAGGGTCTGTGTCTCAGCTGAATAACATATGCTGGTATGGCTTTCTAAAGGTTGGCTCTAAACACACCGGATTCACGTTATTTATGTCTGAACCAAAATAAAGGCAACTAAATAAAATAACCCATGAAGGAATACAACTTTCACTGCTAAACAAGGGTCATGGTTTTACTGCTAAACAAGGGTCATGTTTTCACTGCTAAACAAGGGTCATGGTTTTACTGCTAAACAAGGGTCATGGTTTTACTGCTAAACAAGGGTCATGGTTGTTTTTACTGCTAAACAAGGGTCATGGTTTTACTGCTAAACAAGGGTCATGCTTTTACTGCTAAACAAGGGTCATGGTTTTACTGCTAAACAAGGGTCATGGTTTTACTGCTAAACAAGGGTCATGGTTTTACTGCTAAACAAGGGTCATGGTTGGTTTTACTGCTAAACAAGGGTCATGGTTGTTTTTACTGCTAAACAAGGGTCATGTGTTTTTACTGCTAAACAAGGGTCATGGTTTTACTGCTAAACAAGGGTCATGGTTTTTTACTGCTAAACAAGGGTCATGGTTGGTTTTACTGCTAAACAAGGGTCATGTGTTTTTACTGCTAAACAAGGGTCATGGTTTTACTGCTAAACAAGGGTCATGGTTTTTTACTGCTAAACAAGGGTCATGGTTGGTTTTACTGCTAAACAAGGGTCATGGTTTTACTGCTAAACAAGGGTCATGGTTTTACTGCTAAACAAGGGTCATGTTTTTACTGCTAAACAAGGGTCATGGTTTTACTGCTAAACAAGGGTCATGGTTGGGTTTTTACTGCTAAACAAGGGTCATGGTTGGGTTTTTACTGCTAAACAAGGGTCATGGTTGGGTTTTTACTGCTAAACAAGGGTCATGGTTGGTTTTTACTGCTAAACAAGGGTCATGGTTGGTTTTACTGCTAAACAAGGGTCATGGTTGGTTTTACTGCTAAACAAGGGTCATGGTTGGTTTTACTGCTAAACAAGGGTCATGGTTTTACTGCTAAACATGGGTCATGGTTTTACTGCTAAACAAGGGTCATGGTTTTACTGCTAAACAAGGGTCATGGTTGGTTTTACTTCTAAACAAGGGTCATGGTTGTTTTTACTGCTAAACAAGGGTCATGGTTTTACTGCTAAACAAGGGTCATGGTTTTACTGCTAAACAAGGGTCATGGTTTTACTGCTAAACAAGGGTCATGGTTGGTTTTACTGCTAAACAAGGGTCATGGTTGTTTTTACTGCTAAACAAGGGTCATGGTTTTACTGCTAAACAAGGGTCATGGTTTGAGTGGAACATAACAGCAGAGAATGATGTAACACACGGTTCCATACCTGGTCAGGAGGACCCTGTCAGTCACACTTGGACGGACACACACAGACGCAGGATAGAAGTTTTGGGGTTTCACTAGTGTTCTGGGGTGTGTGTGTGTGTGTGTGTGTGTGTGTGTGTGTGTGTAGCTGGATTACTCGCTGTCTCTCTCTACTGTGTTTGTGTTCTAAGTGGTGAAGACCTAGAGAGAGAGAGGAGGTGAAGACCTAGAGAGAGAGAGAGAGAGAGAGGAGGTGAAGACCTAGAGAGAGAGAGAGAGGAGGTGAAGACCTAGAGAGAGAGGAGGTGAAGACCTAGAGAAAGAGAGGAGGAGGTGGTGGTGAAGACCAGGAGGAGGAGGTGGTGAAGACCAGGAGGAGGAGGAGGTGGTGGTGAAGACCAGGAGGAGGAGGTGGTGAAGACCAGGAGGAGGAGGAGGTGGTGGTGGTGAAGACCAGGAGGAGGAGGAGGAGGTGGTGGAGGAGGTGGTGAAGACCAGGAGGAGGTGGTGAAGACCAGGAGGAGGAGGTGAAGAAGACCAGGAGGAGGAGGAGGAGGTGGTGAAGACCAGGAGGAGGAGGAGGAGGTGGTGAAGACCAGGAGGAGGAGGAGGAGGTGAAGAAGACCAGGAGGAGGAGGTGAAGAAGACCCGGAGGAGGAGGTAACGAAAGCTTCAAACAGAAGACTCAACAGTTCTACACGTGGAAGATGGAAGGAGCTTAGTGGTGTTGGAAGCTCTCTCCTCTCGCTTCCATCATTTGTTCCATGGCCTAAGTCAGCGTAGTGTGTGTGTGTGTGTGTGTGTGTGTGTGTAAGCGAGAGGGAGAGATCTAAGGACTGTGTTATATAAAAAAAGAGAAGAAATTACATTAAAAGTGAAATCCAAGTCAGCATTTTCCACTAAAAGAGGGAACTGGGTCGGGGCCCTACATCTAACATCGTCTATTAGGATGATTTGATTTGATGGCTTTGATGCCAACTACTGAGTTAGAGTAGGAGAGAGCGAGAGAGCTATTCCAATTGGTTATTCTTTAACTCTAACAGCTCTGGCATCTTCCCCAATATTCCCAATCCTTCCATAACAAAGCCATCACCCACAGAGAGATGAACCCGGAGAAACCCATTACTCATCTGTTGATTGGCTCCTCAGTCATCATTACTCATCTGTTAATTGGCTCCTCAGTCATCATTACTCATCTGTTGATTGGCTCCTCAGTCATCATTACTCATCTGTTGATTGGCTCCTTAGTCATCCTTAATGATCTGATTAGCTCCTCAGTCATCATTAATGATCTGTTGATTGGCTCCTCAGTCATCATTAATGATCTGTTGATTGGCTCCTCAGTCATCATTACTCATCTGTTGATTGGCTCCTTAGTCATCCTTAATGATCTGATTAGCTCCTCAGTCATCATTAATGATCTGTTGATTGGCTCCTCAGTCATCATTACTCATCTGTTGATTGGCTCCTCAGTCATCATTACTCATCTGTTGATTGGCTCAAATGTGGCACAGAGAGGAAAGCTTTAGCTGTAGTTGGGATTTAGTTTCCTCTTAGCATTAGGATTAGTGCTGAATGAGAAATCCATCCGCTGAAGTTATTAACCTTGCGTGGTACTGGACAGCGTTCACAACAGACCCGTCTAGTACACAACAGACCCGTCTAGTTCACAACAGACCCGTCTAGTTCACAACAGACCCGTCTAGTTCACAACAGACCCATCTAACGCAGCACAGGAATGTATCCTGTTGTAGTTCACAACAGACCCGTCTAGTTCACAACAGACCCTTCTAGTTCACAACAGACCCGTCTAGTTCACAACAGACCCGTCTAGTTCACAACAGACCCATCAGTTCACAACAGACCCTTCTAGTTCACAACAGACCCTTCTAGTTCACAACAGACCCGTCTAGTTCACAACAGACCCGTCTAGTTCACAACAGACCCTTCTAGTTCACAACAGACCCTTCTAGTTCACAACAGACCCTTCTAGTTCACAACAGATCCGTCTAGTTCACAACAGACCCGTCTAGTTCACAACAGACCCGTCTAGTTCACAACAGACCCGTCTAGTTCACAACAGACCCTTCTAGTTCACAACAGACCCGTCTAGTTCACAACAGACCCGTCTAGTTCACAACAGACCCTTCTAGTTCACAACAGACCCTTCTAGTTCACAACAGACCCTTCTAGTTCACAACAGATCCGTCTAGTTCACAACAGACCCGTCTAGTTCACAACAGACCCGTCTAGTTCACAACAGACCCGTCTAGTTCACAACAGACCCTTCTAGTTCACAACAGACCCGTCTAGTTCACAACAGACCCGTCTAGTTCACAACAGACCCTTCTAGTTCACAACAGACCCGTCTAGTTCACAACAGACCCGTCTACCGCAGCACAGGAATGTATCCTGTTGTAGTTCACAACAGACCCGTCTAGTTCACAACAGACCCTTCTAGTTCACAACAGACCCTTCTAGTTCACAACAGACCCGTCTAGTTCACAACAGACCCATCTACAGTAATGTATCCTGTTGTAGTTCACACAAGGAGTTTCCTGCTCGATTATTGTGAACTATATAATCTCTCTCTCTCTGTCTCTCTCTCTCTCTATCCCTCTCTCTCTCTCTCTTTCTATCCCTCTCTGTCTCTATCCCTCTCTCTCTCTCTCTCTCTCTATCCCTGTCTCTCTCTCTCTCTCTCTCTCTCTCTCTCTCTCTCTCTCTAGGTTCCCGTGTAACAGACAGACATGTTGGTGATTTTAACCTTCATCCTCCTCTTCCACGTCATCTCAGTCATCCTCCTCTTCATCAGCACCATCAACAATGTACAGTACCAAACCCAGACCTTTGTCCAAACGTCACTTAAACATTCTGACTCTTTTTTTTTTCCCTGCACATTGTTACGTTACAGCCTTATTCTAAAATGGATTGAACCCTCTCTCATCAATCTACACACAATACCCCATAATGACATCACAATACCCCATAATGACATCACAATACCCCATAATGATATCACAATACCCCATAATGATATCACAATACCATGTAATGACAGCGAAAACAGGAATTTTCAAAATTTTACCAAATGTATTAAAAATGAACAACAGAAATATTTGAGGTAAAAAAGCCTCTCTCTGGTACAAGTGGTACGGTATCGTCCCACCTCGACGACAGCCAGTGAAAGTGCAGGGCGCCAAATTCAAAACAACAGATAATCCCATAATTAAAATTCCTCAAACATACAAGTATTGTACACCATTTTTAAAGATAAACTTGTTGTAAATCCAACCCATACAGACATTTTCCAGCCAAGGAGAGAGCTCACAATAGTCAGAAATAGCGATTTTTTTTTAAATTTCTAATTGCTGCCCCCTACCCTAGTGAAGTTAATCCATTTTAGAACAAGGCTGTAAATGTAACTAAATGTGGAACAATTCAAGGGGTCTGACCTTCCGAAGGCAGTGTACCTTCCACAGCGTCTTGTGAGATTTATTCTAATCCTTTCTCTTTGCTTATTTGACCTGTTCTTGCCATAATATGGACTCGGTCTTTTACCAAATAGGGCTATCTTCTTAACCCCCCCCCCCCAAACCTTGTCACAACCCAACTGATTGGCTTAAACGCATTAAGAACTCAAAATGTAATTTTTTTTCTTCCCAAGGCACACCTGTTAATTGAAATGCATTCCAGGTGACTACCTCATGAAGCTGGTTGAGAGAATGCCAAAAGAGTGTACAAAGCTGTCATCAAGGCAAAGGGTGTGATCTGATGTCTTCACTATTATTCTACGATGTAGAAAGTAGTTTTAAAAAAAATAAAGGAAAAAAAAAACCCCTGGAATGAGTAGGTGTATTTTATATTTTTATTCATCCTACATCCTCTCTCCGTCTAGGCATGGTGGGTGGCGTCTGCTCCAGGAGGCAACGTGATTTACACTGTTGACTGGTGCTGTATTTTATAGCTACATCCTCTCTCCGTCTAGGCATGGTGGGTGGCGTCTGCTCCAGGAGGCAACGTGATTTACACTGTTGACTGGTGCTGTATTTTATAGCTACATCCTCTCTCCGTCTAGGCATGGTGGGTGGCGTCTGCTCCAGGAGGCAACGTGATTTACACTGTTGACTGGTGCTGTATTTTATAGCTACATCCTCTCTCCGTCTAGGCATGGTGGGTGGCGTCTGCTCCAGGAGGCAACGTGATTTACACTGTTGACTGGTGCTGTATTTTATAGCTACATCCTCTCTCCGTCTAGGCGTGGTGGGTGGCGTCTGCTCCAGGAGGCAACGTGATTTACACTGTTGACTGGTGCTGTATTTTATAGCTACATCCTCTCTCCGTCTAGGCATGGTGGGTGGCGTCTGCTCCAGGAGGCAACGTGATTTACACTGTTGACTGGTGCTGTATTTTATAGCTACATCCTCTCTCCGTCTAGGCATGGTGGGTGGCGTCTGCTCCAGGAGGCAACGTGATTTACACTGTTGACTGGTGCTGTATTTTATAGCTACATCCTCTCTCCGTCTAGGCATGGTGGGTGGCGTCTGCTCCAGGAGGCAACGTGATTTACACTGTTGACTGGTGCTGTATTTTATAGCTACATCCTCTCTCCGTCTAGGCATGGTGGGTGGCGTCTGCTCCAGGAGGCAACGTGATTTACACTGTTGACTGGTGCTGTATTTTATAGCTACATCCTCTCTCCGTCTAGGCATGGTGGGTGGCGTCTGCTCCAGGAGGCAACGTGATTTACACTGTTGACTGGTGCTGTATTTTATAGCTACATCCTCTCTCCGTCTAGGCATGGTGGGTGGCGTCTGCTCCAGGAGGCAACGTCATTTACACTGTTGACTGGTGCTGTATTTTATAGCTACATCCTCTCTCCGTCTAGGCATGGTGGGTGGCGTCTGCTCCAGGAGGCAACGTGATTTACACTGTTGACTGGTGCTGTATTTTATAGCTACATCCTCTCTCCGTCTAGGCATGGTGGGTGGCGTCTGCTCCAGGAGGCAACGTGATTTACACTGTTGACTGGTGCTGTATTTTATAGCTACATCCTCTCTCCGTCTAGGCGTGGTGGGTGGCGTCTGCTCCAGGAGGCAACGTCATTTACACTGTTGACTGGTGCTGTATTTTATAGCTACATCCTCTCTCCGTCTAGGCATGGTGGGTGGCGTCTGCTCCAGGAGGCAACGTCATTTACACTGTTGACTGGTGCTGTATTTTATAGCTACATCCTCTCTCCGTCTAGGCATGGTGGGTGGCGTCTGCTCCAGGAGGCAACGTGATTTACACTGTTGACTGGTGCTGTATTTTATAGCTACATCCTCTCTCCGTCTAGGCATGGTGGGTGGCGTCTGCTCCAGGAGGCAACGTGATTTACACTGTTGACTGGTGCTGTATTTTATAGCTACATCCTCTCTCCGTCTAGGCATGGTGGGTGGCGTCTGCTCCAGGAGGCAACGTGATTTACACTGTTGACTGGTGCTGTATTTTATAGCTACATCCTCTCTCCGTCTAGGCATGGTGGGTGGCGTCTGCTCCAGGAGGCAACGTGATTTACACTGTTGACTGGTGCTGTATTTTATAGCTACATCCTCTCTCCGTCTAGGCATGGTGGGTGGCGTCTGCTCCAGGAGGCAACGTGATTTACACTGTTGACTGGTGCTGTATTTTATAGCTACATCCTCTCTCCGTCTAGGCATGGTGGGTGGCGTCTGCTCCAGGAGGCAACGTGATTTACACTGTTGACTGGTGCTGTATTTTATAGCTACATCCTCTCTCCGTCTAGGCGTGGTGGGTGGCGTCTGCTCCAGGAGGCAACGTGATTTACACTGTTGACTGGTGCTGTATTTTATAGCTACATCCTCTCTCCGTCTAGGCATGGTGGGTGGCGTCTGCTCCAGGAGGCAACGTGATTTACACTGTTGACTGGTGCTGTATTTTATAGCTACATCCTCTCTCCGTCTAGGCATGGTGGGTGGCGTCTGCTCCAGGAGGCAACGTGATTTACACCGACCTGTGGTACTCCTGTAACGTAACATGTCTCCCTGTCAAGAACGGCGCTTCCACTGACGCAGGTAACCTAGCAACCAGGACTTATCACGAAGGACGTGTGTGTCTGTTTGTAGACCTCTCTCTCTCTCTCTCCGTGTCTCTCTCTCTGTGTCTCTCTCTCTCTCTCTGTCTCTCTCTCTCTCTGTGTCTCTCTCTCTGTGTCTCTCTCTCTGTGTCTCTCTCTCTCTCTGTGTCTCTCTCTCTCTCTGTGTCTCTCTCTCTCTGTGTCTCTCTGTGTGTCTCTCTGTGTCTCTCTCTCTCTGTGTCTCTCTGTCTCTCTGTGTCTCTCTGTCTCTCTCTCTCTCTCTCTCTCTCTCTCTGTGTCTCTCTCTCTCTCTCTCTGTGTCTCTCTCTCTCTCTGTGTCTCTCTCTCTCTCTGTGTCTCTCTCTCTGTAACACTCCTCTCTTTCTAGTCTATCTACAGGCTGTCCAGGCCACTATGATCCTGTCCACAATTCTCTGCTGCGTGGGTTTCTTTGTGTTCATCCTTCAGCTCTTCAAACTGAAACAAGGAGAGAGATTTGTCTTTACAGCCATCATCCAGCTAATGGCTGGTGAGTACCAATACTGGGAATACTAAATCTACCAATCAAAGACAGCTACTGGTAATACTAAATCTACCAATCAAAGACAGCTACTGGTAATACTAAATCTACCAATCAAAGACAGCTACTGGCAATACTAAATCTACCAATCAAAGACAGCTACTGGCTATACTAAATCTACCAATCAAAGACAGCTACTGGCTGGTGAGTACCAATACTGGTAATACTAAATCTACCAATCAAAGACAGCTACTGGCTAGTGAGTACCAATACTGGTAATACTAAATCTACCAATCAAAGACAGCTACTGGCTGGTGAGTACCAATACTGGCAATACTAAATCTACCAATCAAAGACAGCTACTGGTAATACTAAATCTACCAATCAAAGACAGCTACTGGCTAGTGAGTACCAATACTGGGAATACTAAATCTACCAATCAAAGACAGCTACTGGCAATACTAAATCTACCAATCAAAGACAGCTACTGGCAATACTAAATCTACCAATCAAAGACAGCTACTGGCAATACTAAATCTACCAATCAAAGACAGCTACTGGCAATACTAAATCTACCAATCAAAGACAGCTACTGGCTAGTGAGTACCAATACTGGTAATACTAAATCTACCAATCAAAGACAGCTACTGGCAATACTAAATCTACCAATCAAAGACAGTTACTGGCTAGTGAGTACCAATACTGGGAATACTAAATCTACCAATCAAAGACAGCTACTGGCTAGTGAGTACCAATACTGGTAATACTAAATCTACCAATCAAAGACAGCTACTGGTAATACTAAATCTACCAATCAAAGACAGCTACTGGCTATACTAAATCTACCAATCAAAGACAGCTACTGGTAATACTAAATCTACCAATCAAAGACAGCTACTGGCTGGTGAGTACCAATACTGGTAATACTAAATCTACCAATCAAAGACAGCTACTGGCAATACTAAATCTACCAATCAAAGACAGCTACTGGCTATACTAAATCTACCAATCAAAGACAGCTACTGGCAATACTAAATCTACCAATCAAAGACAGCTACTGGCTAGTGAGTACCAATACTGGTAATACTAAATCTACCAATCAAAGACAGCTACTGGCTAGTGAGTACCAATACTGGTAATACTAAATCTACCAATCAAAGACAGCTACTGGCTATACTAAATCTACCAATCAAAGACAGCTACTGGTAATACTAAATCTACCAATCAAAGACAGCTACTGGCTGGTGAGTACCAATACTGGTAATACTAAATCTACCAATCAAAGACAGCTACTGGCAATACTAAATCTACCAATCAAAGACAGCTACTGGCTATACTAAATCTACCAATCAAAGACAGCTACTGGCAATACTAAATCTACCAATCAAAGACAGCTACTGGCTAGTGAGTACCAATACTGGTAATACTAAATCTACCAATCAAAGACAGCTACTGGCTAGTGAGTACCAATACTGGGAATACTAAATCTACCAATCAAAGACAGCTACTGGCAATACTAAATCTACCAATCAAAGACAGCTACTGGCTATACTAAATCTACCAATCAAAGACAGCTACTGGCTAGTGAGTACCAATACTGGGAATACTAAATCTACCAATCAAAGACAGCTACTGGCTGGTGAGTACCAATACTGGTAATACTAAATCTACCAATCAAAGACAGCTACTGGCTAGTGAGTACCAATACTGGTAATACTAAATCTACCAATCAAAGACAGCTACTGGCAATACTAAATCTACCAATCAAAGACAGCTACTGGCTGGTGAGTACCAATACTGGTAATACTAAATCTACCAATCAAAGACAGCTACTGGCTAGTGAGTACCAATACTGGGAATACTAAATCTACCAATCAAAGACAGCTACTGGCTATACTAAATCTACCAATCAAAGACAGCTACTGGCTAGTGAGTACCAATACTGGGAATACTAAATCTACCAATCAAAGACAGCTACTGGCAATACTAAATCTACCAATCAAAGACAGCTAATGGCTGGTGAGTACCAATACTGGTAATACTAAATCTACCAATCAAAGACAGCTACTGGCTAGTGAGTACCAATACTGGGAATACTAAATCTACCAATCAAAGACAGCTACTGGTAATACTAAATCTACCAATCAAAGACAGCTACTGGCTGGTGAGTACCAATACTGGTAATACTAAATCTACCAATCAAAGACAGCTACTGGCTAGTGAGTACCAATACTGGTAATACTAAATCTACCAATCAAAGACAGCTACTGGCTAGTGAGTACCAATACTGGGAATACTAAATCTACCAATCAAAGACAGCTACTGGCAATACTAAATCTACCAATCAAAGACAGCTACTGGCAATACTAAATCTACCAATCAAAGACAGCTACTGGCAATACTAAATCTACCAATCAAAGACAGCTACTGGTAATACTAAATCTACCAATCAAAGACAGTTACTGGCTGGTGAGTACCAATACTGGTAATACTAAATCTACCAATCAAAGACAGTTACTGGCTGGTGAGTACCAATACTGGTAATACTAAATCTACCAATCAAAGACAGTTACTGGCTAGTGAGTACCAATACTGGGAATACTAAATCTACCAATCAAAGACAGCTACTGGCAATACTAAATCTACCAATCAAAGACAGCTACTGGCAATACTAAATCTACCAATCAAAGACAGCTACTGGTAATACTAAATCTACCAATCAAAGACAGTTACTGGCTGGTGAGTACCAATACTGGGAATACTAAATCTACCAATCAAAGACAGCTTGTTGTGTTACAGCCTGAATTTTAAAAGGGTGTGTCGCTGGCCTACCCACAATCCCCCATAATGGTCCCGGGTTCGGCCGTATTAGTCCGTCATTGTAAATAAGAATGTGTTCTTAACTGACTTGCTTAGTTAAATAAAGGTTAAATAAAGGTTAAATAAAGGTTAAATAAAATAAAAGGGTTAAATAAATGTCAAATATAATGCGGAATTATGTTTTTGTTTTTATTTTGACAAACTAATTAAAAATGAAAAGCTGAAATGTCTTATTAACAGTAAGCATTCAATCCCGTTGTTATGGAAACGCCTAAATAAGTTCAGGAGCAAAAAATGTCCTCAGCAAGTTACATAATAAGTTGCATGGACTCACTGTGTGCAATAATATAGTGTTTAACATGATTTATGAATGACTACCTCATCTCTGTACCACACACATAAGGTCCCTCAGTCGAGCAGTGAATATCAAACACAGATTCAACCACCAGTCATGGGGTATTGTGATGTCGTCATGGGGTATTGTGATGTCGTCATGGGGTATTGTGATGTCGACATGGGGTATTGTGATGTCGTCATGGGGTATTGTGATGTCGTCAAGGGGTATTGTGATGTCGTCATGGGGTATTGTGATGTCGTCATGGGGTATTGTGATGTCGTCATGGGGTATTGTGATGTCATCATGGGGTATTGTGATGTCGTCATGGGGTATTGTGAGTCCAAGGCCTCACAGAGAAGGAGCCCTATTTATTATTTTACGTTACCTTTAACGAGTTAAGTCAGTTACGAACTAATTCCTATTTTCAATTACGGCCTCGGAACAGTGGGCTGTTTTACCTGGTCGGCTCGGGGGATTCGATCTTGCAACCTTTCGGTTACTAGTCCAATGCTCTAACCACTAGGCTATCTACCTCCTCTACACTCTAACCACTAGGCCATCTACCTCCTCTACACTCTAACCACTAGGCTACCTGCCTCCTCTACACTCTAACCACTAGGCAACCTACCTCCTCTACACTCTAACCACTAGGCTACCTGCCTCCTCTACACTCTAACCACTAGGCTACCTGCCTCCTCTACACTCTAACCACTAGGCTACCTGCCTCCTCTACACTCTAACCACTAGGCCACCTACCTCCTCTACACTCTAACCACTAGACAACCTACCTCCTCTACACTCTAACCACTAGGCAACCTACCTATTGGTAGATGGTAAATAAACAAAGAGTCTTTGAGCACGGTGAAGTTATTAATTACACTTTGGATGGTGTGTCAATACACCCAGTCACTACAATGATACAGGCGTCCTTTCTAACTCAGTTGCCGGAGAGGAAGGAAACCGCTCATTGATTTCAGCATGAGGCCAAAGGTGACTTTAAAACAGTTACAGAATTGAATGGCTGTGATAGGAGAAAACTGAGGATGGATCAACAACATTGTAGTTACTCCACAATACTAAACTAAATGACAGAGTGGAAAGAAGGAACTTTACTTCCTGAATACAAAATGTTATGTTTGTGGCAAATCCAACACAACACTCTTTTATTTTCAAGCATGGTGGTGGCTACATCATGTTATGGGTATGCTTGTCATCTACAAGGACTAGGGAGTTTATTAGGACAAAAATAAAAATAATAGAGCTCAGCACAGACAAACTCCTAGAGGGAAAACCTGGTTCAGTCTGACACTGGGAGATTAATTCACCTTTCAGCAGGACAATAACCTAAAAACACCAAGGACAAATATACACTGGAGTTGCTTACCAACAAGACATTGAATGTTCCTGAGTGACCTAGTTAGAGTTTTGGCTTGAAAATCTATGCCAAGACTTGGAAAATGGCTGTGTAGCAATGATCAACAACCAATTTGACAGAAGCTTGAATCATTTTTAAAAGAATGTGTAAATATTGTAAAATGCAGGTGTGCAAAGCTCTTAGAGACTTACCCAGAAAGACTCACAGCTCTTAGAGACTGACCCAGAAAGACTCGCAGCTCTTAGAGACGTACCCAGAAAGACTCGCAGCTCTTAGAGACTTACCCAGAAAGACTCGCAGCTCTTAGAGACTGACCCAGAAAGACTCGCAGCTCTTAGAGACGTACCCAGAAAGACTCGCAGCTCTTAGAGACGTACCCAGAAAGACTCGCAGCTCTTAGAGACGTACCCAGAAAGACTCGCAGCTCTTAGAGACGTACCCAGAGAGACTCGCAGCTCTTAGAGACGTACCCAGAGAGACTCGCAGCTCTTAGAGATGTACCCAGAGAGACTCGCAGCTCTTAGAGACGTACCCAGAGAGACTCGCAGCTCTTAGAGACGTACCCAGAGAGACTCGCAGCTATAATCAATGCCAAAGTTGATTCTAACATGTATTGACTCAGGTATGAATTCTTATGTAAATGAGATTTCTGTATTTCATCTTCAATATATGTCTAAAAACACATTTTCACTTTAAAAAATAAAAAATAAAAAATAAAGTTTGAATTCAGGCTGTAACACAACAAAATGTGGAATAAGTCAAGGGGTATGAATAATTTGTGAAGCCGCTGTAAAGGAAGCCTGTGTTCCTGTTTTAAACGTCCTGTCAGTTGGAGGGGTTCTGTATCCTACCCCCTTCCTATCCTAGTTCCTAACCCCCCTCCTCCAGGCCTGTGTTCCTGTATCCTTCCTATCCTAGTTCCTAACCCCCCCCCCCCTCCTCCAGGCCTGTGTTCCTGTATCCTTCCTATCCTAGTTCCTAACCCCCCCCTCCTCCTCCTCCAGGCCTGTGTTCCTGTATCCTTCCTATCCTAGTTCCTAACCCCCCCCTCCTCCTCCTCCAGGCCTGTGTTCCTGTATCCTTCCTATCCTAGTTCCTAACCCCCCCCTCCTCCTCCTCCAGGCCTGTGTTCCTGTATCCTTCCTATCCTAGTTCCTAACCCCCCTCCTCCAGGCCTGTGTTCCTGTATCCTTCCTATCCTAGTTCCTAACCCCCCCCTCCTCCTCCCCCAGGCCTGTGTGTGATGATCGGAGCGTCCATATACACGGCGCAGAGGGAGAGTTTTACGGAGGAGTCTCTAAGGAAGGGAGGATACGGTTCATCCTACGTCCTGGCCTGGATCAGTTTCCCCATGACTGTCTTCAGTGGACTCATGTATCTGGTGTTGAGGAAACGCAAATAAAACACTCGTATCTCTACAAGACACAAAACACGTTATAATTGAACAGAGGAAGTGTGTAAACTAACAGTCTATTAGCTAAAAAGGTAACTCTAAAACATGTTGTTGTTAAGAGTGGCTGTTTTTAAAAGACGTTTTCTCCACACTGTGTGGTTGGAATGAGACTGTGACATATCAGCCTGTTTTTTGGGTGGGGGGGTGGGATGGAGTTTGGGCGTGGAGTTTCCATGGTGACGTCAATGCTGTAAATTTGAATAAACAATGGACCAATAAATGGTGTATAGTTGAATTGCATGATGAACGATGGTTAAGACTGAGCAGGACAACACTGTGTATAGTTCTACTAGAGTAAACCTAGTGTAGAAGGTGGAATATATAGGATTGTCTTCCGGACCATCTGTCTGTCTGCCTCCCTCCCTGCTGGCCTGTCCATCTGTCTGTCTGCCTCCCTCCCTCCCCATCTGTACGTCTGCCTCCCTCCCTGTCCGTCTGCCTCCCTCCCTGCCGGCCTGCCTCCCTCCCTCCCTGCTGGCCTGTCCGTCTGCCTTCCTCCCTCCCTGTCCGTCTGCCTCCCTCCCTCCCTGCCGGCCTGTCTCCCTCCCTGCCGGCCTCCCTCCCTGCCGGCCTGTCCGTCGGCCTCCCTCCCTCCCTCCCTGCCGGCCTGTCCGTCTGCCTCCCTCCCTGTCCGTCTCCCTCCCTGTCCGTCTGCCTCCCTCCCTCCCTCCCTGCCGGCCTGTCCGTCGGCCTCCCTCCCTCCCTGCCGGCCTGTCCGTCGGCCTCCCTCCCTCCCTCCCTGCCGGCCTCCCTCCCTGCCGGCCTGTCCGTCGGCCTCCCTCCCTCCCTCCCTCCCTCCCTGCCGGCCTGTCCGTCTGCCTCCCTCCCTGTCCGTCTCCCTCCCTGTCCGTCTGCCTCCCTCCCTCCCTCCCTGCCGGCCTGTCCGTCGGCCTCCCTCCCTCCCTGCCGGCCTGTCCGTCGGCCTCCCTGCCGGCCTGTCCGTCTGCCTCCCTCCCTGTCCGTCTCCCTCCCTGTCCGTCTGCCTGCCTCCCTCCTTGCCGGCCTGTCCGTCTGCCTCCCTCCCTCCCTGCCGGCCTGTCTCCCTCCCTGCCTGCCTCCCTCCCTCCCTCCCTCCCTGCCTCCCTCCCTCCCTCCCTCCCTCCCTGCCTGCCTCCCTCCCTCCCTCCCTGCCTGCCTGCCTCCCTCCCTCCCTGCCGGCCTCCCTCCCTCCCTCCCTGCCGGCCTCCCTCCCTCCCTGCCGGCCTGTCCGTCTGCCTCCCTGCCGGCCTCCCTGCCGGCCTCCCTCCCTCCCTGCCGGCCTGTCCGTCTGCCTCCCTGCTGGCCTGTCTGCCTCCCTCCCTCCCTCCCTCCCTGCCGGCCTTTCCGTCTGCCTCCCTCCCTGCCGGCCTGTCCGTCTGCCTCCCTCCCTCCCTGCCGGCCTGTCCGTCGGCCTCCCTCCCTCCCTGCCGGCCTGTCCGTCGGCCTCCCTCCCTCCCTGCCGGCCTGTCCGTCTGCCTCCCTCCCTGTCCGTCTCCCTCCCTGTCCGTCTGCCTGCCTCCCTCCTTGCCGGCCTGTCCGTCTGCCTCCCTCCCTCCCTGCCGGCCTGTCTCCCTCCCTGCCTGCCTCCCTCCCTCCCTCCCTGCCTGCCTGCCTCCCTCCCTCCCTGCCTGCCTGCCTCCCTCCCTCCCTCCCTGCCGGCCTCCCTCCCTCCCTCCCTGCCGGCCTCCCTCCCTCCCTGCCGGCCTGTCCGTCTGCCTCCCTGCCGGCCTCCCTGCCGGCCTCCCTCCCTCCCTGCCGGCCTGTCCGTCTGCCTCCCTGCTGGCCTGTCTGCCTCCCTCCCTCCCTCCCTGCCGGCCTTTCCGTCTGCCTCCCTCCCTGCCGGCCTGTCCGTCTGCCTCCCTCCCTGTCCGTCTGCCTCCCTCCCTCCCTGCCGGCCTGTCTCCCTCCCTGCCGGCCTGTCTCCCTCCCTGCCGGCCTGTCAGTCTGTCTGATGAAAGATGCTGAGGTTAATATCGAGGACATTAAAGAATAGGGGGATAAGGATGATCCACTATCTAACTGGAATAAAAACAGAATGGGACCCACTAGAACACGGAGTCTGAGTCTTCACTGATACAATACAACCACTATAGTGGTTCCCATAGACAGTCTGTTATAACAGGGGTCTGAGTCTTCACTGATACAATACAACCACTATAGTGGGTCCCATAGACAGTCTGTTATAACAGGGGTCTGAGTCTTCACTGATACAATACAACCACTATAGTGGGTCCCATAGACAGTCTGTTATAACAGGGGTCTGAGTCTTCACTGATACAATACAACCACTATAGTGGGTCCCATAGACAGTCTGTTATAACAGGGGTCTATAGTGGAGACGTCCCATAGACACAGTCTGTTATAACAGGGGTCTATAGTGGGGGCGTCCCATAGACACAGTCTGTTATAACAGGGGTCTATAGTGGGTCCCATAGACACAGTCTGTTATAACAGGGGTCTATAGTGGGTCCCATAGACACAGTCTGTTATAACAGGGGTCTATAGTGGGTCCCATAGACACAGTCTGTTATAACAGGGTCTATAGTGGGTCCCATAGACACAGTCTGTTATAACAGTGGTCTATAGTGGGTCCCATAGACACAGTCTGTTATAACAGGGTCTATAGTGGGTCCCATAGACAGTCTGTTATAACAGGGGTCTATAGTGGAGACGTCCCATAGACACAGTCTGTTATAACAGGGGTCTATAGTGGGGGCGTCCCATAGACACAGTCTGTTATAACAGGGGTCTGTAGTGGGTCCCATAGACACAGTCTGTTATAACAGGGGTCTATAGTGGGGACGTCCCATAGACACAGTCTGTTATAACAGGGGTCTATAGTGGGTCCCATAGACACAGTCTGTTATAACAGGGGTCTATAGTGGGGACGTCCCATAGACACAGTCTGTTATAACAGGGGTCTATAGTGGGTCCCATAGACACAGTCTGTTATAACAGGGGTCTATAGTGGAGACGTCCCATAGACACAGTCTGTTATAACAGGGGTCAGACGTCCCATAGACACAGTCTGTTATAACAGGGGTCTATAGTGGAGACGTCCCATAGACACAGTCTGTTATAACAGGTGTCTATAGTGGGGACGTCCCATAGACACAGTCTGTTATAACAGGTGTCTATAGTGGGGACGTCCCATAGACACAGTCTGTTATAACAGGTGTCTATAGTGGGGACGTCCCATAGACACAGTCTGTTATAACAGTGGTCTATAGTGGAGACGTCCCATAGACACAGTCTGTTATAACAGGGGTCTATAGTGGGTCCCATAGACACAGTCTGTTATAACAGGGGTCTATAGTGGGTCCCATAGACACAGTCTGTTATAACAGGGGTCTGACGTCCCATAGACACAGTCTGTTATAACAGGGGTCTATAGTGGAGACGTCCCATAGACACAGTCTGTTATAACAGGTGTCTATAGTGGGGACGTCCCATAGACACAGTCTGTTATAACAGGGGTCTGTAGTGGGTCCCATAGACACAGTCTGTTATAACAGTGGTCTATAGTGGAGACGTCCCATAGACACAGTCTGTTATAACAGGGGTCTATAGTGGGTCCCATAGACACAGTCTGTTATAACAGGGGTCTATAGTGGAGACGTCCCATAGACACAGTCTGTTATAACAGGGGTCTGTAGTGGGTCCCATAGACACAGTCTGTTATAACAGTGGTCTATAGTGGGGGCGTCCCATAGACACAGTCTGTTATAACAGGGGTCTGTAGTGGGTCCCATAGACACAGTCTGTTATAACAGTGGTCTATAGTGGAGACGTCCCATAGACACAGTCTGTTATAACAGGGGTCTATAGTGGGTCCCATAGACACAGTCTGTTATAACAGGGGTCTATAGTGGAGACGTCCCATAGACACAGTCTGTTATAACAGGGGTCAGACGTCCCATAGACACAGTCTGTTATAACAGGGGTCTATAGTGGGTCCCATAGACACAGTCTGTTATAACAGGGGTCTGACGTCCCATAGACACAGTCTGTTATAACAGGGGTCTGTAGTGGGTCCCATAGACACAGTCTGTTATAACAGGGGTCTATAGTGGAGACGTCCCATAGACACAGTCTGTTATAACAGGGGTCTATAGTGGGTCCCATAGACACAGTCTGTTATAACAGGGGTCTATAGTGGGTCCCATAGACACAGTCTGTTATAACAGGGGTCTATAGTGGGTCCCATAGACACAGTCTGTTATAACAGGGGTCTATAGTGGAGACGTCCCATAGACAGTCTGTTATAACAGGGGTCTATAGTGGGGACGTCTCATAGACACAGTCTGTTATAACAGGGTCTACATTATATCAGTCTGTAATTGCTGTTTCCATAGAGACAGAGCCCTCCCTGCATTCTTTTGGATTCTATAGCATTTTATAGCATTAGTTTAGATTAGATTCTATAGCATTCTATTTGATTCCATAGCATTCGTTTAGATTAGATTCTATAGCATTCTATTTGATTCGATTCTATAGCATTCAATTTGATTCTATTAGATTAGATTCTATAGCATTCTATTTGATTAGATTCTATAGCATTCAATTTGATTCTATTAGATTAGATTCTATAGCATTCTATTTGATTAGATTCTATAGCATTCAATTTGATTCTATTAGATTAGATTCTATAGCATTCATTTAGATTAGATTCTATAGCATTCTATTTGATTCTATTAGATTAGATTCTATAGCATTCTATTTGATTCTATTAGATTAGATTCTATAGCATTCTATTTGATTCTATTAGATTAGATTCTATAGCATTCGTTTAGATTAGATTCTATAGCATTCTATTCTACCCCAACGGCAGCTTCTGCTTGGCTTTGTTGTTTCCATAGAGACAGAGCCCTCCCTGGGCTCATCATGGGCGTTGTTAAATGTATTTTATATTGAAGTGACGTCCTGTCCCCAGTGATCACTGGTCCTGGTAACTGTATAGGTCAATGTCTGCGTCCCCCCATTCTCCACCCTTAATCCCCAAGTGTACACTTTGTCGCATGGATTTAACAACAATTTTGGAAATTCCCAGCCAATGCATAAAGCAATCTTATGCGAAGTGTGCAAGTGCACACTTGTGGAAAAGGGTGTAGACTCGGGACACAAAAGCCTAGGGATGAAAGTGCTAGTCGATTTTGACGTGAGAGAGACCGTGGTGTTTCTGGGGATCTGGCGCCACCTGCTGGTGAACCACAGCTCAGTGCCTGTTTTCATAAAGCGTCTTAGGGTAGGGGTGGCTGATCTAGGATCAGTTTGGCTTATTCCAACCATGATGAATAATATGAAAATGTCCAGGGGGACACCTGATCCTAGATCAGAACAGAGAGACGTTTAAAAAAATAATACAGGTGTAGATACTCTACTACTACAAAGGATCTGGTATCTCCACAGTCCTGGAGAGAGATGGTCTCTATTCAAAGGGTCTGGTAACTCCACAGTCCTGGAGAGAGATGGTCTCTATTCAAAGGGTCTGGTAACTCCACAGTCCTGGAGAGAGATGGTCTCTATTCAAAGGGTCTGGTATCTCCACAGTCCTGGAGAGAGATGGTCTCTATTCAAAGGGTCTGGTAACTCCACAGTCCTGAAGAGAGATGGTCTCTATTCAAAGGGTCTGGTATCTCCACAGTCCTGGAGAGAGATGGTCTCTATTCAAAGGGTCTGGTATCTCCACAGTCCTGGAGAGTCTCTTTTCAAAGGGTCTGGTATCTCCACAGTCCTGGAGAGAGATGGTCTCTATTCAAAGGGTCTGGTATCTCCACAGTCCTGGAGAGAGATGGTCTCTATTCAAAGGGTCTGGTAACTCCACAGTCCTGAAGAGAGATGGTCTCTATTCAAAGGGTCTGGTATCTCCACAGTCCTGGAGAGAGATGGTCTCTATTCAAAGGGTCTGGTATCTCCACAGTCCTGGAGAGAGATGGTCTCTATTCAAATGGTCTGGTAACTCCACAGTCCTGGAGAGAGATGGTCTCTATTCAAAGGGTCTGGTATCTCCACAGTCCCGGAGAGAGATGGTCTCTATTCAAATGGTCTGGTAACTCCACAGTCCTGGAGAGTCTCTATTCAAAGGGTCTGGTAACTCCACAGTCCTGGAGAGAGATGGTCTCTATTCAAAGGGTCTGGTAACTCCACAGTCCTGGAGAGTCTCTATTCAAAGGGTCTGGTAACTCCACAGTCCTGGAGAGAGATGGTCTCTATTCAAAGGGTCTGGTATCTCCACAGTACTGGAGAGAGATGGTCTCTATTCAAAGGGTCTGGTAACTCCACAGTCCTGGAGAGAGATGGTCTCTATTCAAAGGGTCTGGTATCTCCACAGTCCTGGAGAGAGATGGTCTCTATTCAAAGGGTCTGGTATCTCCACAGTCCTGGAGAGAGATGGTCTCTATTCAAAGGGTCTGGTATCTCCACAGTCCTGGAGAGAGATGGTCTCTATTCAAAGGGTCTGGTAACTCCACAGTCCTGGAGAGAGATGGTCTCTATTCAAAGGGTCTGGTATCTCCACAGTCCTGGAGAGAGATGGTCTCTATTCAAAGGGTCTGGTATCTCCACAGTCCTGGAGAGAGATGGTCTCTATTCAAAGGGTCTGGTAACTCCACAGTCCTGGAGAGTCTCTATTCAAAGGGTCTGGTAACTCCACAGTCCTGGAGAGAGATGGTCTCTATTCAAAGGGTCTGGTAACTCCACAGTCCTGGAGAGAGATGGTCTCTATTCAAAGGGTCTGGTATCTCCACAGTCCTGGAGAGAGATGGTCTCTATTCAAAGGGTCTGGTAACTCCACAGTCCTGGAGAGAGATGGTCTCTATTCAAAGGGTCTGGTAACTCCACAGTCCTGGAGAGAGATGGTCTCTATTCAAAGGGTCTGGTATCTCCACAGTCCTGGAGAGAGATGGTCTCTATTCAAAGGATCTGGTAACTCCACAGTCCTGGAGAGTCTCTATTCAAAGGGTCTGGTAACTCCACAGTCCTGGAGAGTCTCTATTCAAAGGGTCTGGTAACTCCACAGTCCTGGAGAGAGATGGTCTCTATTCAAAGGGTCTGGTATCTCCACAGTCCTGGAGAGAGATGGTCTCTATTCAAAGGGTCTGGTAACTCCACAGTCCTGGAGAGAGATGGTCTCTATTCAAAGGGTCTGGTAACTCCACAGTCCTGGAGAGTCTCTATTCAAAGGGTCTGGTAACTCCACAGTCCTGGAGAGTCTCTATTTAAAGGGTCTGGTAACTCCACAGTCCTGGAGAGAGATGGTCTCTATTCAAAGGGTCTGGTATCTCCACAGTCCTGGAGAGAGATGGTCTCTAATCAAAGGGTCTGGTAACTCCACAGTCCTGGAGAGTCTCTATTCAAAGGGTCTGGTAACTCCACAGTCCTGGAGAGAGATGGTCTCTATTCAAAGGGTCTGGTAACTCCACAGTCCTGGAGAGAGATGGTCTCTATACAAAGGGTCTGGTAACTCCACAGTCCTGGAGAGAGATGGTCTCTATTCAAAGGGTCTGGTATCTCCACAGTCCTGGAGAGTCTCTATTCAAAGGGTCTGGTAACTCCACAGTCCTGGAGAGAGATGGTCTCTATTCAAATGGTCTGGTATCTCCACAGTCCTGGAGAGAGATGGTCTCTATTCAAAGGGTCTGGTAACTCCACAGTCCTGGAGAGAGATGGTCTCTATTCAAAGGGTCTGGTAACTCCACAGTCCTGGAGAGAGATGGTCTCTATTCAAAGGGTCTGGTAACTCCACAGTCCTGGAGAGTCTCTATTCAAAGGGTCTGGTAACTCCACAGTCCTGGAGAGTCTCTATTTAAAGGGTCTGGTAACTCCACAGTCCTGGAGAGAGATGGTCTCTATTCAAAGGGTCTGGTAACTCCACAGTCCTGGAGAGTCTCTATTCAAAGGGTCTGGTAACTCCACAGTCCTGGAGAGAGATGGTCTCTATTCAAAGGGTCTGGTAACTCCACAGTCCTGGAGAGAGATGGTCTCTATTCAAAGGGTCTGGTAACTCCACAGTCCTGGAGAGTCTCTATTTAAAGGGTCTGGTAACTCCACAGTCCTGGAGAGTCTCTATTCAAAGGGTCTGGTAACTCCACAGTCCTGGAGAGAGATGGTCTCTATTCAAAGGGTCTGGTAACTCCACAGTCCTGGAGAGAGATGGTCTCTATACAAAGGGTCTGGTAACTCCACAGTCCTGGAGAGAGATGGTCTCTATTCAAAGGGTCTGGTATCTCCACAGTCCTGGAGAGTCTCTATTCAAAGGGTCTGGTAACTCCACAGTCCTGGAGAGAGATGGTCTCTATTCAAAGGATCTGGTAACTCCACAGTCCTGGAGAGTCTCTATTCAAATGGTCTGGTATCTCCACAGTCCTGGAGAGAGATGGTCTCTATTCAAAGGGTCTGGTAACTCCACAGTCCTGGAGAGTCTCTATTCAAATGGTCTGGTATCTCCACAGTCCTGGAGAGAGATGGTCTCTATTCAAATGGTCTGGTATCTCCACAGTCCTGGAGAGAGATGGTCTCTATTCAAAGGGTCTGGTATCTCCACAGTCCTGGAGAGAGATGGTCTCTATTCAAAGGATCTGGTAACTCCACAGTCCTGGAGAGTCTCTATTCAAAGGATCTGGTAACTCCACAGTCCTGGAGAGTCTCTATTCAAATGGTCTGGTATCTCCACAGTCCTGGAGAGAGATGGTCTCTATTCAAAGGATCTGGTAACTCCACAGTCCTGGAGAGTCTCTATTCAAAGGGTCTGGTATCTCCACAGTCCTGGAGAGTCTCTATTCAAAGGGTCTGGTATCTCCACAGTCCTGGAGAGAGATGGTCTCTATTCAAAGGGTCTGGTAACTCCACAGTCCTGGAGAGAGATGGTCTCTATTCAAAGGGTCTGGTAACTCCACAGTCCTGGAGAGAGATGGTCTCTATTCAAAGGGTCTGGTAACTCCACAGTCCTGGAGAGTCTCTATTTAAAGGGTCTGGTAACTCCACAGTCCTGGAGAGTCTCTATTCAAAGGGTCTGGTAACTCCACAGTCCTGGAGAGAGATGGTCTCTATTCAAAGGGTCTGGTAACTCCACAGTCCTGGAGAGAGATGGTCTCTATACAAAGGGTCTGGTAACTCCACAGTCCTGGAGAGAGATGGTCTCTATTCAAAGGGTCTGGTATCTCCACAGTCCTGGAGAGTCTCTATTCAAAGGGTCTGGTAACTCCACAGTCCTGGAGAGAGATGGTCTCTATTCAAAGGATCTGGTAACTCCACAGTCCTGGAGAGTCTCTATTCAAATGGTCTGGTATCTCCACAGTCCTGGAGAGAGATGGTCTCTATTCAAAGGGTCTGGTAACTCCACAGTCCTGGAGAGTCTCTATTCAAATGGTCTGGTATCTCCACA
The DNA here is from genome assembly GCF_013265735.2 of Oncorhynchus mykiss. NCBI lineage: Eukaryota > Metazoa > Chordata > Actinopteri > Salmoniformes > Salmonidae > Oncorhynchus > Oncorhynchus mykiss. The sequence continues at coordinate 65,478,997 of NC_048577.1, forward strand.
GTCCTGGAGAGAGATGGTCTCTATTCAAATGGTCTGGTATCTCCACAGTCCTGGAGAGAGATGGTCTCTATTCAAAGGGTCTGGTATCTCCACAGTCCTGGAGAGAGATGGTCTCTATTCAAAGGATCTGGTAACTCCACAGTCCTGGAGAGTCTCTATTCAAAGGATCTGGTAACTCCACAGTCCTGGAGAGTCTCTATTCAAATGGTCTGGTATCTCCACAGTCCTGGAGAGAGATGGTCTCTATTCAAAGGATCTGGTAACTCCACAGTCCTGGAGAGTCTCTATTCAAAGGGTCTGGTATCTCCACAGTCCTGGAGAGTCTCTATTCAAAGGGTCTGGTATCTCCACAGTCCTGGAGAGAGATGGTCTCTATTCAAAGGGTCTGGTAACTCCACAGTCCTGGAGAGAGATGGTCTCTATTCAAAGGGTCTGGTATCTCCACAGTCCTGGAGAGAGATGGTCTCTATTCAAAGGGTCTGGTAACTCCACAGTCCTGGAGAGAGATGGTCTCTATTCAAATGGTCTGGTATCTCCACAGTCCTGGAGAGAGATGGTCTCTATTCAAAGGATCTGGTAACTCCACAGTCCTGGAGAGTCTCTATTCAAAGGGTCTGGTAACTCCACAGTCCTGGAGAGAGATGGTCTCTATTCAAAGGGTCTGGTAACTCCACAGTCCTGGAGAGAGATGGTCTCTATTCAAAGGATCTGGTAACTCCACAGTCCTGGAGAGAGATGGTCTCTATTCAAAGGGTCTGGTAACTCCACAGTCCTGGAGAGAGATGGTCTCTATTCAAAGGGTCTGGTACCTCCACAGTCCTGGAGAGAGATGGTCTCTATTCAAAGGGTCTGGTATCTCCACAGTCCTGGAGAGAGATGGTCTCTATTCAAAGGGTCTGGTAACTCCACAGTCCTGGAGAGAGATGGTCTCTATTCAAAGGGTCTGGTAACTCCACAGTCCTGGAGAGTCTCTATTCAAAGGGTCTGGTAACTCCACAGTCCTGGAGAGAGATGGTCTCTATTCAAAGGGTCTGGTATCTCCACAGTCCTGGAGAGAGATGGTCTCTATTCAAAGGGTCTGGTATCTCCACAGTCCTGGAGAGAGATGGTCTCTATTCAAAGGGTCTGGTAACTCCACAGTCCTGGAGAGTCTCTATTCAAAGGGTCTGGTAACTCCACAGTCCTGGAGAGAGATGGTCTCTATTCAAAGGGTCTGGTATCTCCACAGTCCTGGAGAGTCTCTATTCAAAGGATCTGGTAACTCCACAGTCCTGGAGAGAGATGGTCTCTATTCAAAGGGTCTGGTAACTCCACAGTCCTGGAGAGAGATGGTCTCTATTCAAAGGGTCTGGTAACTCCACAGTCCTGGAGAGAGATGGTCTCTATTCAAAGGGTCTGGTAACTCCACAGTCCTGGAGAGAGATGGTCTCTATTCAAAGGGTCTGGTAACTCCACAGTCCTGGAGAGAGATGGTCTCTATTCAAAGGGTCTGATAACTCCACAGTCCTGGAGAGAGATGGTCTCTATTCAAAGGGTCTGGTATCTCCACAGTCCTGGAGAGAGATGGTCTCTATTCAAAGGGTCTGGTAACTCCACAGTCCTGGAGAGAGATGGTCTCTATTCAAAGGGTCTGGTAACTCCACAGTCCTGGAGAGAGATGGTCTCTATTCAAAGGGTCTGGTAACTCCACAGTCCTGGAGAGAGATGGTCTCTATTCAAAGGGTCTGGTAACTCCACAGTCCTGGAGAGAGATGGTCTCTATTCAAAGGGTCTGGTAACTCCACAGTCCTGGAGAGAGATGGTCTCTATTCAAAGGGTCTGGTAACTCCACAGTCCTGGAGAGAGATGGTCTCTATTCAAAGGGTCTGGTTAACTCCACAGTCCTGGAGAGAGATGGTCTCTATACAAAGGGTCTGGTAACTCCACAGTCCTGGAGAGTCTCTATTCAAAGGGTCTGGTAACTCCACAGTCCTGGAGAGAGATGGTCTCTATTCAAAGGGTCTGGTAACTCCACAGTCCTGGAGAGAGATGGTCTCTATTCAAAGGGTCTGGTAACTCCACAGTCCTGGAGAGTCTCTATTCAAAGGGTCTGGTAACTCCACAGTCCTGGAGAGAGATGGTCTCTATTCAAAGGGTCTGGTATCTCCACAGTCCTGGAGAGAGATGGTCTCTATTCAAAGGGTCTGGTAACTCCACAGTCCTGGAGAGAGATGGTCTCTATTCAAAGGGTCTGGTAACTCCACAGTACTGGAGAGAGATGGTCTCTATTCAAAGGGTCTGGTATCTCCACAGTCCTGGAGAGAGATGGTCTCTATTCAAAGGGTCTGGTAACTCCACAGTACTGGAGAGAGATGGTCTCTATTCAAATGGTCTGGTATCTCCACAGTCCTGGAGAGAGATGGTCTCTATTCAAAGGGTCTGGTAACTCCACAGTCCTGGAGAGAGATGGTCTCTATTCAAAGGGTCTGGTATCTCCACAGTCCTGGAGAGAGATGGTCTCTATTCAAAGGGTCTGGTATCTCCACAGTCCTGGAGAGAGATGGTCTCTATTCAAAGGGTCTGGTAACTCCACAGTCCTGGAGAGAGATGGTCTCTATTCAAAGGGTCTGGTATCTCCACAGTCCTGGAGAGAGATGGTCTCTATTCAAAGGGTCTGGTAACTCCACAGTCCTGGAGAGAGATGGTCTCTATTCAAAGGGTCTGGTATCTCCACAGTCCTGGAGAGAGATGGTCTCTATTCAAAGGGTCTGGTAACTCCACAGTCCTGGAGAGAGATGGTCTCTATTCAAAGGGTCTGGTAACTCCACAGTACTGGAGAGAGATGGTCTCTAATCAAAGGGTCTGGTAACTCCACAGTCCTGGAGAGAGATGGTCTCTAATCAAAGGGTCTGGTAACTCCACAGTCCTGGAGAGTCTCTATTCAAAGGGTCTGGTAACTCCACAGTCCTGGAGAGAGATGGTCTCTATTCAAAGGGTCTGGTATCTCCACAGTCCTGGAGAGAGATGGTCTCTATTCAAAGGGTCTGGTAACTCCACAGTCCTGGAGAGAGATGGTCTCTATTCAAAGGGTCTGGTAACTCCACAGTCCTGGAGAGAGATGGTCTCTATTCAAAGGGTCTGGTATCTCCACAGTCCTGGAGAGAGATGGTCTCTATTCAAAGGGTCTGGTATCTCCACAGTCCTGGAGAGAGATGGTCTCTATTCAAAGGGTCTGGTATCTCCACAGTCCTGGAGAGAGATGGTCTCTATTCAAAGGGTCTGGTAACTCCACAGTCCTGGAGAGTCTCTATTCAAAGGGTCTGGTATCTCCACAGTCCTGGAGAGAGATGGTCTCTATTCAAAGGGTCTGGTAACTCCACAGTACTGGAGAGAGATGGTCTCTATTCAAAGGGTCTGGTAACTCCACAGTCCTGGAGAGAGATGGTCTCTATTCAAAGGGTCTGGTAACTCCACAGTCCTGGAGAGTCTCTATTCAAAGGGTCTGGTAACTCCACAGTCCTGGAGAGAGATGGTCTCTATTCAAATGGTCTGGTAACTCCACAGTCCTGGAGAGAGATGGTCTCTATTCAAAGGGTCTGGTATCTCCACAGTCCTGGAGAGAGATGGTCTCTATTCAAAGGATCTGGTAACTCCACAGTCCTGGAGAGTCTCTATTCAAAGGGTCTGGTAACTCCACAGTCCTGGAGAGTCTCTATTCAAAGGGTCTGGTAACTCCACAGTCCTGGAGAGAGATGGTCTCTATTCAAAGGGTCTGGTAACTCCACAGTCCTGGAGAGAGATGGTCTCTATTCAAAGGGTCTGGTAACTCCACAGTCCTGGAGAGTCTCTATTCAAAGGGTCTGGTAACTCCACAGTCCTGGAGAGAGATGGTCTCTATTCAAAGGGTCTGGTAACTCCACAGTCCTGGAGAGAGATGGTCTCTATTCAAAGGATCTGGTAACTCCACAGTCCTGGAGAGAGATGGTCTCTATACAAAGGGTCTGGTAACTCCACAGTCCTGGAGAGAGATGGTCTCTATTCAAAGGGTCTGGTAACTCCACAGTCCTGGAGAGAGATGGTCTCTATTCAAAGGGTCTGGTAACTCCACAGTCCTGGAGAGAGATGGTCTCTATTCAAAGGGTCTGGTAACTCCACAGTCCTGGAGAGAGATGGTCTCTATTCAAAGGATCTGGTATTTCCACAGTCCTGGAGAGTCTCTATTCAAAGGGTCTGGTAACTCCACAGTCCTGGAGAGTCTCTATTCAAAGGGTCTGGTAACTCCACAGTCCTGGAGAGTCTCTATTCAAAGGATCTGGTATCTCCACAGTCCTGGAGAGAGATGGTCTCTATTCAAAGGGTCTGGTAACTCCACAGTCCTGGAGAGAGATGGTCTCTATTCAAAGGATCTGGTATTTCCACAGTCCTGGAGAGTCTCTATTCAAAGGGTCTGGTAACTCCACAGTCCTGGAGAGTCTCTATTCAAAGGGTCTGGTATCTCCACAGTCCTGGAGAGAGATGGTCTCTATTCAAAGGGTCTGGTAACTCCACAGTCCTGGAGAGTCTCTATTCAAAGGGTCTGGTAACTCCACAGTCCTGGAGAGTCTCTATTCAAAGGGTCTGGTAACTCCACAGTCCTGGAGAGAGATGGTCTCTATTCAAAGGGTCTGGTATCTCCACAGTCCTGGAGAGAGATGGTCTCTATTCAAAGGGTCTGGTATCTCCACAGTCCTGGAGAGAGATGGTCTCTATTCAAAGGGTCTGGTATCTCCACAGTCCTGGAGAGTCTCTATTCAAAGGGTCTGGTAACTCCACAGTCCTGGAGAGTCTCTATTCAAAGGGTCTGGTATCTCCACAGTCCTGGAGAGAGATGGTCTCTATTCAAAGGGTCTGGTAACTCCACAGTCCTGGAGAGAGATGGTCTCTATTCAAAGGGTCTGGTAACTCCACAGTCCTGGAGAGAGATGGTCTCTATTCAAAGGGTCTGGTAACTCCACAGTCCTGGAGAGAGATGGTCTCTATTCAAAGGGTCTGGTATCTCCACAGTCCTGGAGAGAGATGGTCTCTATTCAAAGGGTCTGGTAACTCCACAGTCCTGGAGAGAGATGGTCTCTATTCAAAGGATCTGGTAACTCCACAGTCCTGGAGAGTCTCTATTCAAAGGGTCTGGTAACTCCACAGTCCTGGAGAGAGATGGTCTCTATTCAAAGGGTCTGGTAACTCCACAGTCCTGGAGAGAGATGGTCTCTATTCAAATGGTCTGGTATCTCCACAGTCCTGGAGAGAGATGGTCTCTATTCAAAGGGTCTGGTAACTCCACAGTCCTGGAGAGAGATGGTCTCTATTCAAAGGGTCTGGTAACTCCACAGTCCTGGAGAGAGATGGTCTCTATTCAAAGGGTCTGGTATCTCCACAGTCCTGGAGAGAGATGGTCTCTATTCAAAGGGTCTGGTAACTCCACAGTCCTGGAGAGAGATGGTCTCTATTCAAAGGGTCTGGTAACTCCACAGTCCTGGAGAGTCTCTATTCAAAGGGTCTGGTATCTCCACAGTCCTGGAGAGAGATGGTCTCTATTCAAAGGGTCTGGTAACTCCACAGTCCTGGAGAGAGATGGTCTCTATTCAAAGGGTCTGGTAACTCCAGTCCTGGAGAGAGATGGTCTCTATTCAAAGGGTCTGGTATCTCCACAGTCCTGGAGAGAGATGGTCTCTATTCAAAGGGTCTGGTATCTCCACAGTCCTGGAGAGAGATGGTCTCTATTCAAAGGGTCTGGTAACTCCACAGTCCTGGAGAGAGATGGTCTCTAATCAAAGGGTCTGGTATCTCCACAGTCCTGGAGAGAGATGGTCTCTATTCAAAGGGTCTGGTAACTCCACAGTCCTGGAGAGAGATGGTCTCTATTCAAAGGGTCTGGTAACTCCACAGTCCTGGAGAGAGATGGTCTCTATTCAAAGGGTCTGGTATCTCCACAGTCCTGGAGAGAGATGGTCTCTATTCAAAGGGTCTGGTATCTCCACAGTCCTGGAGAGAGATGGTCTCTATTCAAAGGGTCTGGTAACTCCACAGTCCTGGAGAGAGATGGTCTCTATTCAAAGGGTCTGGTAACTCCACAGTCCTGGAGAGAGATGGTCTCTATTCAAAGGGTCTGGTATCTCCACAGTCCTGGAGAGTCTCTATTCAAAGGGTCTGGTAACTCCACAGTCCTGGAGAGAGATGGTCTCTATTCAAAGGGTCTGGTAACTCCACAGTCCTGGAGAGAGATGGTCTCTATTCAAAGGATCTGGTATCTCCACAGTCCTGGAGAGTCTCTATTCAAAGGGTCTGGTAACTCCACAGTCCTGGAGAGAGATGGTCTCTATTCAAATGGTCTGGTATCTCCACAGTCCTGGAGAGAGATGGTCTCTATTCAAAGGGTCTGGTATCTCCACAGTCCTGGAGAGTCTCTATTCAAAGGGTCTGGTAACTCCACAGTCCTGGAGAGAGATGGTCTCTATTCAAAGGGTCTGGTAACTCCACAGTCCTGGAGAGTCTCTATTCAAAGGGTCTGGTATCTCCACAGTCCTGGAGAGAGATGGTCTCTATTCAAAGGGTCTGGTAACTCCACAGTCCTGGAGAGAGATGGTCTCTATTCAAAGGGTCTGGTAACTCCACAGTCCTGGAGAGTCTCTATTCAAAGGGTCTGGTAACTCCACAGTCCTGGAGAGTCTCTATTCAAAGGGTCTGGTATCTCCACAGTCCTGGAGAGAGATGGTCTCTATTCAAAGGGTCTGGTATCTCCACAGTCCTGGAGAGAGATGGTCTCTATTCAAAGGGTCTGGTAACTCCACAGTCCTGGAGAGAGATGGTCTCTATTCAAAGGGTCTGGTAACTCCACAGTCCTGGAGAGAGATGGTCTCTATTCAAAGGGTCTGGTAACTCCACAGTCCTGGAGAGAGATGGTCTCTATTCAAAGGGTCTGGTAACTCCACAGTCCTGGAGAGTCTCTATTCAAAGGGTCTGGTAACTCCACAGTCCTGGAGAGAGATGGTCTCTATTCAAAGGGTCTGGTAACTCCACAGTCCTGGAGAGAGATGGTCTCTATTCAAAGGGTCTGGTATCTCCACAGTCCTGGAGAGAGATGGTCTCTATTCAAAGGATCTGGTATCTCCACAGTCCTGGAGAGAGATGGTCTCTATTCAAAGGGTCTGGTATCTCCACAGTCCTGGAGAGAGATGGTCTCTATTCAAAGGGTCTGGTAACTCCACAGTCCTGGAGAGAGATGGTCTCTATCCAAAGGGTCTGGTATCTCCACAGTCCTGGAGAGAGATGGTCTCTATTCAAAGGGTCTGGTAACTCCACAGTCCTGGAGAGAGATGGTCTCTATTCAAAGGGTCTGGTATCTCCACAGTCCTGGAGAGAGATGGTCTCTATTCAAAGGGTCTGGTAACTCCACAGTCCTGGAGAGAGATGGTCTCTATTCAAAGGGTCTGGTAACTCCACAGTCCTGGAGAGAGATGGTCTCTATTCAAAGGGTCTGGTAACTCCACAGTCCTGGAGAGAGATGGTCTCTATTCAAAGGATCTGGTAACTCCACAGTCCTGGAGAGTCTCTATTCAAAGGATCTGGTAACTCCACAGTCCTGGAGAGTCTCTATTCAAAGGATCTGGTAACTCCACAGTCCTGGAGAGAGATGGTCTCTATTCAAAGGATCTGGTAACTCCACAGTCCTGGAGAGTCTCTATTCAAAGGATCTGGTATATCCACAGTACTGGAGGAGATAGTGGGTATTTAGGCCATTGTATTTGAAAATCAGATTAGTTAGTGCTGGGCTGGGACAAAAGCCTGCACAGTCAGAGGCTCTGTAGACGTGGGCCATACAGACAAACCTTTTCATATCATCAGAGACACTTTACAAGGACAAGGTAGGAAACATTGAGATATTTTATTATACAAAGGTGGTTAAAATGTGAACAGGACAGTTATGAAATATCATCTGCTAACAGGAGTGACTGGTAGTCATGACCAACATCACTAACAGAGTTGGCTCAACTAGGACAGATATACTAACAGAGTTGACTCAACTAGGACAGATATACTAACAGAGTTGACTCAACTAGGACAGATATACTAACAGAGTTGACTCAACTAGGACAGATACACTAACAGAGTTGACTCAACTAGGACAGATACACTAACAGAGTTGACTCAACTAGGACAGATATACTAACAGAGTTGACTCAACTAGGACAGATATACTAACAGAGTTGACTCAACTAGGACAGATATACTAACAGAGTTGACTCAACTAGGCCAGATATACTAACAGAGTTGACTCAACTAGGACAGATGTACTAACATCACTAACAGAGTTGACTCAACTAGGACAGATGTACTAACAGAGTTGACTCAACTAGGACAGATATACTAACATCACTAACAGAGTTGACTCAACTAGGACAGATATACCAACATCACTAACAGAGTTGACTCAACTAGGACAGATATACTAACATCACTAACAGAGTTGACTCAACTAGGCCAGATATACTAACAGAGTTGACTCAACTAGGACAGATATACCAACATCACTAACAGAGTTGACTCAACTAGGCCAGATATACTAACAGAGTTGACTCAACTAGGACAGATATACTAACGTCACTAACAGAGTTGACTCAACTAGGCCAGATATACTAACAGAGTTGACTCAACTAGGACAGATATACCAACATCACTAACAGAGTTGACTCAACTAGGCCAGATATACTAACAGAGTTGACTCAACTAGGACAGATATACTAACAGAGTCGACTCAACTAGGCCAGATATACTAACAGAGTTGACTCAACTAGGCCAGATATACTAACAGAGTTGACTCAACTAGGACAGATATACCAACATCACTAACAGAGTTGACTCAACTAGGACAGGTATACTAACAGAGTTGACTCAACTAGGCCAGACGTACTAACAGAGTTGACTCAACTAGGACAGATATACCAACATCACTAACAGAGTTGACTCAACTAGGACAGGTATACTAACAGAGTTGACTCAACTAGGCCAGACGTACTAAAAGAGTTGACTCAACTAAACCAGACGTTGGTTCCGGGTTTCAGAGATTAAACATGTGTAAAACGGACCGACACCAGGTTGGTTACCGCGGTGACGAAGGACGAATCACCACCCAGTCTACCTTTCCTGCCTGCTTTAAACCCCGTCGTCCTCGTCAGCCTAATATTTCAGGTTCGCTAGGTGAAGTCTCAATGTCGTTCACTATGTCTACGTTCAGGTTAGTTCCTCACTAATTAGTGACCTTAAATTCATCAAATCAAGTACAAGGGTGGAGTGAACCCCCCCCCCCCCCCACAGACGCTCAGCCCCTCCCCTCCGTGGAATGAGTTGGGACATGCGTCGCTGAGTATCTTTCATCAGATCGGTAATGCTATTGAAAACACACAACAACAACAAAAAATCATTTTTATTCCCTCCTTCTGTTCCTCTTTGGATGGTAGCACAGAGAATTCCTGGAGTCTAGCAAGTCACTAGACCTCAGTGACCTTTCAACTCTCACCTCTGGAGGGAGGGAGGGAGGGAGGAAGGGAGTGGCCTTCAATCTAGACGACCAGAACTCCCCGCCACGTCTCTATGCCAGGAGGACAGTCTGTACGTCGCTGTACGGTCCGTAGCGACCATACCGGTCCTTGCCCACCACGATGACGTAGGTGGTACCCGATTGGTACTTGGTTACCGTGACAGCCATGGGCAGGGCCAGGGCCTTGACCACACCCACATTCCTCCAGGACGGGGAGACGCTGCTGCTGTGACTCTCCTGAGCGATGTAGATACTGGAGGGAGGAGAGAGAGGGAGGGGGGAGAGGGAAGAGAGGGGAGGGGAGAGAGGGAGGGAAGAGAGGGAGGGGGGAGAGGGAGGGAAGAGAGGGAGTGGGGAGAGGGAGGGAAGAGAGGGAGGGGAGAGGGAGGGGTAGAGGGAAGAGAGGGAGGGGTAGAGGGAAGAGAGGGAGGGGTATAGGGAAGAGAAGTAGGGGGTAGAGGGAAGAGAGGTAGGGGGGAGAAGAGGGAAGAGAGAGAGGGAGGGGTAGAGTGAGGAGAGAGGGAGGGGTAGAGGTAGGAGAGAGGGAGGGGGGAGAGGGAAGAGAGAGAGGGAGGGGGGAGAGGGAAGAGAGAGAGAGGGGTAGAGGGAGGAGAGAGAGGGAGGGGTAGAGGGAGGAGAGAGAGGGAGGGGTAGAGGAAGGAGAGAGAGGGAGGGGTAGAGGGAGGGGTAGAGTGAGGAGAGAGGGAGGGAGGGGTAGAGGTAGGAGAGAGGGAGGGGGAGAGGGAAGAGAGAGGGAGGGGGAGAGGGAAGAGAGAGAGGGAAGAGAGAGGGAGGGGTAGAGGGAGGAGAGAGAGGGAGGGGGTAGAGGGAAGAGAGGTAGGGGGAGAGGGAAGAGAGAGAGGGAGGAGAGAGAGGGAGGAGAGAGAGGGAGAGGGATTTGATCAGTTGATTTGGAAGTTTGACAAATTGCACACATCCCATTCACTTTCATTGACGGCTAGAGCCGGGTCGCTCCGTGTGTCTGTCTGTACCTGTAACTAGAGCCGGGTCGCTCCGTGTGTCTGTACCTGTAACTAGAGCCGGGTCGCTCCGTGTGTCTGTACCTGTAACTAGAGCCGGGTCGCTCCGTGTGTCTGTAACTAGAGCCGGGTCGCTCCGTGTGTCTGTAACTAGAGCCGGGTCGCTCCGTGTGTCTGTAACTAGAGCCGGGTCGCTCCGTGTGTCTGTAACTAGAGCCGGGTCGCTCCGTGTGTCTGTACCTGTAACTGTCCATGTCGGGCGCCGCAGCGTCTTCCTCAGTGACCCTCCAGTGGATGACCAGACACGGGGCAGGGTTTCGGATACGGGCCAGGTGTACAAGGGGCTTCTGGGGGATGGAGTAGGAGGCCGCCTCGAGGGGGAGGGAGGAAGGGAAAGGGGTCGGGGGGAGAGGAGGGAGATGGGACAGCAGCTCACTCTGAGACGGAGGAAGACGAATAGCGACTAGAGGACACGGGGACTCCTCGGTCTTAACGGTGTTTTCCATCTTCACCGTGCCCTCCATTTTAACTGGCGATGTGGCTGGCGGTCCGGTCACCGGTACGACAGACGCCTCGACCTTCTACACACACAAGGGAAGGGAGAGGTTACATGGCTTGACAGTTACTGAGAGAGGAAGACAAGAAAATAACGACTTTCAGAATAATTATTATTATAATGTTGCTGGATAATAACTACTAATAACTACAAACTACTAATAACTACTAATAACTACAAACTACTATTAACTACTAATAAATACAAACTACTAATAACTACTAATAACTACAAACTACTAATAACTACAAACTACTAATAACTACTAATAACCACAAACTACTAATAACTACTAATAACTACAAACTACTAATTACTAATAACGACTAATAACTACAAACTACTAATAACTACAAACTACTAATAACTACAAACTACTAATAACTACTAATAACTACAAACTACTAATAACTACTAATAACTACAAACTACTAATAACTACAAACTACTAATAACTACAAACTACTAACAACCACTAATAACTACAAACTACTAATAACCATAAATAACTACAAACTACTAATAACCACAAACTACAAACTACTCATAACTACTAATAACCACTAATTACTACAAACTACTAATAACTACTAATAACTACAAACTACTAATAGCTACTAACAACCACTAATAACTACTAACAACCACTAATAACTACAAACAACTACTAATAACTACAAACTACTAATAACCACAAATAACTACAAACTACTAATAACTACAAACTACTAATAACCACGAACAACTACTAATAACCACTAATAACTACCAATGACTACCAATAACTACCAATAACTACCAATAACCACTAATAACTACCAATAACTACTAATGACTACCAATAACTACCAATAACCACTAATAACCACTAATAACCACTAATAACCACTAATAACTACTAATAACTACTAATAACCACCAATAACCACCAATAACCACCAATAACCACTAATAACTACTAATAACTACTAATAACCACTAATAACCACTAATAACCACCAATACCTACTAATAACTCCTTTATAATGCAGAGGTCAGAGTGTAGTAGGAACCTACCGGTACTTGAGGAGAGAGGAAGAGGAGAACGAGATGGAGGAGGAGAGGTAGGAGGAAGACGAGGGGAGGTAGGAGGAAGAGGTCAGAGTGTAGCAGAAACCTACCGGTACTTGAGGAGAGAGAACGGGAGGAAGAGGAGAACGAGGAGGAGGAGGAGTGGTCGGAGGAAGAGGAGGAGTGGTAGGAGGAAGAGGGATGTTGTGTTTCTTTCCATTCCTCTCTTTTTCTCTCTTCCTGTCTGGGGATTTTTCATTGGACATCTAGAGAGACAAACAACCAATCACAGACAAGCTGTTAGTATCAGAACCTATCAGAGTCTCAGAAGTATCAGAATCAGTAGCGGTGTATGAGATGGGGGTGTGTGTGTAGTGGTGTGTGTGTGTGTAGGTGTGTGTGTAGGGTGTAGGTGTGTGTGTGTCAGTGTGTGTGTCTAGGTGTGTGTATGTGTGTCTAGGTGTGTGTGTGTGTGTGTGTCTAGGTGTGTGTGTGTGTGTGTCTAGGTGTGTGTGTGTGTGTGTGTAGGTGTGTGTGTGTGTGTAGGTGTGTGTGTGTGTGTAGGTGTGTGTGTGTGTGTGTGTGTGTGTCTCTCTCTCTCTGTGTGTGTGTGTGTGTGTGTGTGTGTGTGTGTGTGTGTGTGTGTGTGTGTGTGTGTGTGTGTGTGTGTGTGTGTGTGTGTGTGTGTGTGTGTGTGTGTGTGTGTGTGTGTGTGTGTGTGTGTGTGTGTGTGTGTGTGTGTGTGTGTGTAGGTGTGTGTGTGTGTGTAGGTGTGTGTAGGTGTGTAGTGTGTACGTTACCATTTTCTGCCAGAAACCATCGACAACCTTCCTCTTCCTCTGCTTCTCAGCTGAGTCGTCCTCATCAGAGTCTGACCTGAGCATGGATTATAGATATATAGATATAGATATAGATATATAGATATAGATATATAGATATAGATATATAGATATAGATATATAGATAGATAGATATAGATGTGAGATATTATTAAACACTGAACAAAAACATTAACACAACATGTAAAGTGCTGATTTCATGGACGAACAAATTCTCCCCCCAAACATCTTTGGAGGCGGCTTATGGTAGAGTTATATTGAATGTACCCACGACCTTTTATATCTTAACGCAATAACATTTCTAAAATGGTGGATTATCATCTACGGCTCTAACAAGATGGCCGCCGCAGTAAATACTGACTGGCTCCCGAACTTATAGACCCGTATACTACAAACACATACTGTATGTCCTGATTATATTTATATACTATAAACACACACTGTCTGTCCTGATATAGAGATATATATACACACACATACTATACATCCTGAGCTATACATATACTATAAATACACATTGTATGTCCTGATATATATATATAAATACATACTGAATGTCCTGATATATACTATAAATACACACTGTACACTCCATGTCCTGATATACACTATAAATACATACTATATGTCCTGAGCTATATATATATACTATAAATACACATTGTATGTCCTGATATATATATAAATACATACTGTACACTGTATGTCCTGATATATATATAAATACATACTGAATGTCCTGATATATATATAAATACATACTATATGTCCTGAGCTATATATACTATAAATACACACTGTATGTCCTGATATATACTATAAAAACACACTATATATCCTGATATATACTATAAATACACACTGTATGACCTGATATATACTATAAATACACACTGTATGTCCTGATATATACTATAAAAACACACTATATATCCTGATATATACATACTGAATGTCCTGATATATACTATAAATACATACTGAATGTCCTGATATATACTATAAATACATACTATATATCCTGATATATACTATAAATACACACTGTATGACCTGATATATACTATAAATACACACTGTATGTCCTGATATATACTATAAAAACACACTATATATCCTGATATATACATACTGAATGTCCTGATATATACTATAAATACATACTGAATGTCCTGATATATACTATAAATACATACTATATCCTGATATATACTATAAATACACACTGTATGACCTGATATATACTATAAATACACACTGTATGTCCTGATATATACTATAAAAACACACTATATATCCTGATATATACATACTGAATGTCCTGATATATACTATAAATACATACTGAATGTCCTGATATATACTATAAATACATACTATATATCCTGATATATACTATAAATACACACTGTATGACCTGATATATACTATAAATACACACTGTATGTCCTGATATATACTATAAAAACACACTATATATCCTGATATATACATACTGAATGTCCTGATATATACTATAAATACACACTGTATGTCCTGATATATACTATAAATACATACTATATATCCTGATATATACTATATATACACACTGTATGACCTGATATATACTATAAATACATACTGAATGTCCTGATATATATATATAAATACACACTGTATGTCCTGATATATACTATAAAAACACACTATATATCCTGATATATACATACTGAATGTCCTGATATATACTATAAATACACACTGTATGTCCTGATATATACTATAAATACATACTATATATCCTGATATATACTATATATACACACTGTATGACCTGATATATACTATAAATACACACTGTATGTCCTGATATATACTATAAAAACACACTATATATCCTGATATATACTATATATACACACTGTATGACCTGATATATACTATAAATACACACTGTATGTCCTGATATATACTATAAAAACACACTATATATCCTGATATATACATACTGAATGTCCTGATATATACTATAAATACACACTGTATGTCCTGATATATACTATAAATACATACTATATATCCTGATATATACTATATATACACACTGTATGACCTGATATATACTATAAATACACACTGTATGTCCTGATATATACTATAAAAACACACTATATATCCTGATATATACTATATATACACACTGTATGACCTGATATATACTATAAATACACACTGTATGTCCTGATATATACTATAAATACACACTGTATGTCCTGATATATACTATAAATACACACTGTATGTCCTGATATATACTATAAAAACACACTATATATCCTGATATATACTATATATACACACTGTATGACCTGATATATACTATAAATACACACTGTATGACCTGATATATACTATAAATACACACTGTATGACCTGATATATACTATAAATACACACTGTATGTCCTGATATATACTATAAATACACACTGTATGTCCTGATATATACTATAAATACACACTGTATGACCTGATATATACTATAAATACACACTGAATGTCCTGATATATACTATAAATACATACTGAATGTCCTGATATATACTATAAATACATACTGAATGTCCTGATATATATATAAATACACACTGAATGTCCTGATATATATATAAATACACACTGTATGTCCTGATATATATATATTGAATATATGTAGATTCATAGATGGGAAACGCCACTTCCTGTCAGAGCCAGGGGTGAAAAGGAAATGTCATTTTACCCTGGCCTACTGTGTGTGCTGTGGAGTGAGTGTGTGTGTGTGTGTGTGTGTGTGGCGTGTGTGTGTGCTGTGGAGTGAGTGTGTGTGTGAGACGTGTGTGGCGTGTGTGTGTGTGTGTCGTGTGTGTGTGTGTATGTGTGTGAGACGTGTGTGTGTGTGTGTGTGCTGTGGAGTGAGTGTGTGTGTGAGACGTGTGTGGCGTGTGTGTGTGTGTGTATGTGTGTGAGACGTGTGTGTGTGTGTGTGTGTGTCTACCTGCTGATGTCCACAGTGCTCAGTCCTCTCCCAGTCTCAGTCTCAGTCAGGTCCACAAGACCAGAACCCAGCCTCCTCTGGAGAAACACACTTCATTATCTTTCACAGAGACGCATTACCACCATGGAATGTATAAACAACGGTGTGTGACCACGACCGCGTGTCTCTACAGTGTTGTCAGAGGGAGGAGAGTGAGGACAAAGAGAAAGAGACAGAGAGAGAGGACAGAGAGAGAGAGAGAGAGAGAGAGAGAGAGACAGAGAGAGAGAGAGAAAGGACAGAGAGAAGACAGAGAGAGAAATGACAGAGAGAAGACAGAGAGAGAAAGGACAGGGAGAGCAGAGCGGGAGAGAGAGACAGAGAGAAAGGGAGAGAGGGAGAGAGAGAGAGAGAGAGAGAAGAGAGGAGTGTGTGTGTGTGTATCTACCTGATTGCGTTTAACTCCAGGAGCTCGTAGCATCCTGACATAAGAGATGGCAGCATCCCCCCTCCTCTTCACCTTCTTGATGTGAGCCTGAGAAACACAGGGTTATTCCCCCTCTAACTAGAGAGAGGAGGGTTATTCCCCCTCTAACTAGAGAAACACAGGGTTATTCCCCCTCTAACTAGAGGAACACAGGGTTATTCCCCCTCCAACTAGAGAGAGGAGGGTTATTCCCCCTCTAACTAGAGAAACACAGGGTTATTCCCCTCTAACTAGAGGAACACAGGGTTATTCCCCCTCTAACTAGAGAAACACAGGGTTATTCCCCTCTAACTAGAGAGAGGAGGGTTATTCCCCCTCTAACTAGAGAAACACAGGGATATTCCCCCTCTAACTAGAGAAATACAGGGTTATTCCCCCTCTAACTAGAGAGAGGAGGGTTATTCCCCCTCTAACTAGAGAAACACAGGGTTATTCCCCCTCTAACTAGAGAGAGGAGGGTTATTCCCCCTCTAACTAGAGAAACAGGGTTATTCCCCCTCTAACTAGAGAAACACAGGGTTATTCCCCCTCTAACTAGAGAAACAGGGTTATTCCCCCTCTAACTAGAGAAACACAGGGTTATTCCCCCTCTAACTAGAGAAACACAGGGTTATTCCCCCTCTAACTAGAGAAACACAGGGTTATTCCCCCTCTAACTAGAGGAACACAGGGTTATTCCCCCTCTAACTAGAGAAACACAGGGTTATCCCCCTCTAACTAGAGAAACACAGGGTTATTCCCCCTCTAACTAGAGAAACACAGGGTTATTCCCCCTCTAACTAGAGAAACACAGGGTTATTCCCCCTCTAACTAGAGAAACACAGGGTTATTACCCCTCTAACTAGAGAAACACAGGGTTATTCCCCCTTAACTAGAGAAACACAGGGATATTCCCCCTCTAACTAGAGAAACACAGGGATATTCCCCCTCTAACTAGAGAAACACAGGGTTATCTAACTAGAGAAACAGGGTTATTCCCCCTTAACTATAGAGAGGAGGGATATTCCCCCTCTAACTAGAGAAACACAGGGTTATTCCCCCTCTAACTAGAGAAACAGGTTTATTCCCCCTCTAACTAGAGAAACAGGGTTATTCCCCCTCTAACTAGAGAAACACAGGGTTATTCCCCCTCTAACTAGAGAAACACAGGGTTATTCCCCCTCTAACTAGAGAAACAGGGTTATTCCCCCTCTAACTAGAGAAACAGGGTTATTCCCCCTCTAACTAGAGAAACACAGGGATATTCCCCCTCTAACTAGAGAAACACAGGGTTATTACCCCTCTAACTAGAGAAACACAGGGTTATTCCCCCTCTAACTAGAGAAACACAGGGTTATTCCCCCTCTAACTAGAGAGAGGAGGGTTATTCCCCCTCTAACTAGAGAAACACAGGGTTATTCCCCCTCTAACTAGAGAAACACAGGGTTATTCCCCCTCTAACTAGAGAGAGGAGGGTTATTCCCTCTCTAACTAGAGAAACAGGGTTATTCCCCCTCTAACTAGAGAAACACAGGGTTATTCCCCCTCTAACTAGAGAAACAGGGTTATTCCCCCTCTAACTAGAGAAACACAGGGTTATTCCCCCTCTAACTAGAGAAACACAGGGTTATTCCCCCTCTAACTAGAGAGAGGAGGGTTATTCCCCCTCTAACTAGAGAAACAGGGTTATTCCCCCTCTAACTAGAGAAACACAGGGTTATTCCCCCTCTAACTAGAGAAACACAGGGTTATTCCCCCTCTAACTAGAGAAACACAGGGTTATTCCCCCTCTAACTAGAGAAACACAGGGTTATTCCCCCTCTAACTAGAGGAACACAGGGTTATTCCCCCTCTAACTAGAGAAACACAGGGTTATCCCCCTCTAACTAGAGAAACACAGGGTTATTCCCCCTCTAACTAGAGAAACACAGGGTTATTCCCCCTCTAAATAGAGAAACACAGGGTTATTCCCCCTCTAACTAGAGAGAGGAGGGTTATTCCCCCTCTAACTAGAGAAACACAGGGTTATTCCCCCTCTAACTAGAGAAACACAGGTTTATTCCCCCTCTAACTAGAGAAACACAGGGTTATTCCCCCTCTAACTAGAGAAACACAGGGTTATTCCCCCTCTAACTAGAGAAACACAGGTTTATTCCCCCTCTAACTAGAGAAACACAGGGTTATTCCCCCTCTAACTAGAGAAACACAGGGTTATTCCCCCTCTAACTAGAGGAACACAGGGTTATTCCCCCTCTAACTAGAGAAACACAGGGTTATTCCCCCTCTAACTAGAGGAACACAGGGTTATTCCCCCTCTAACTAGAGAAACACAGGGTTATTCCCCCTCTAACTAGAGGAACACAGGGTTATTCCCCCTCTAACTAGAGAAACAGGGTTATTCCCCCTCTAACTAGAGGAACACAGGGTTATTCCCCCTCTAACTAGAGAAACACAGGGTTATTTCCCCTCTAACTAGAGAAACACAGGGGTATCCCCCTACCCTGCTCCAGTCTGGACCCCCCCCCCCCCCCTACCTCCAGTCAGGACCCCTCCTCCCTACCTCCAGTCTGGACCCCCCCTCCTCCTCCTCCTCCCTACCTCCAGTCAGGACCCCTCCTCCCTACCCCCAGTCTGGACCCCCCCCTCCAGTCAGGACCCCTCCTCCCTACCTCCAGTCTGCGTATGACCAGGTCGTATTTAGGTTCACATTCCAGTAGCTGAACTCTCTCTAGTAGCGACTCCATCTTGGATTCAGACTGTTTCATGGCACTATGCACTTCCTGCTGGAGCAGACCCTGGACCTGTGGAGAACACAAACCTGGTTACTACACACACCTGGTTACTACACACACACCAGACCCTGGACCTGGGGAGAACACACACCTGGTTACTACACACACCTGGTTACTACACACACACCAGACCCTGGGCCTGGGGAGAACACACACCTGGTTATGACACACACACCTGGTTACCACCTGGTTACTACACACACACACCAGACCCTGGACCTGGGGAGAACACACACCTGGTTATGACACACACACCTGGTTACCACCTGGTTACTACACACACCTGGTTACTACACACACACACCAGACCCTGGACCTGGGGAGAACACACACCTGGTTATGACACACACACCTGGTTACCACCTGGTTACTACACACACCCCTAGTTACTACACACACACCTGGTTACTAAGCACACACCAGACCCTGGACCTGGGGATGACACACACACCTGGTTACCACCTGGTTACTACACACACCCCTGGTTACTACACACACACCTGGTTACTACACACACACACACCTGTACCAGGGCACACCAGACCCTGTACCAGAACACCCCAGACCCTGTACCAGAACGCACCAGACCCTGTACCAGAACGCACCAGACCCTGTACCAGGACACACCAGACCCTGTACCAGAACACACCAGACCCTGTACCAGGACCCACCAGACCCTGTACCAGGACACACCAGACCCTGTACCAGAACGCACCAGACCCTGTACCAGAACACACCAGACCAGACCCTGTACCAGAACACACCAGACCAGACCCTGTACCAGAACACACCAGACCCTGTACCAGAACACACCAGATCCTGTACCAGAACACACCAGACCCTGTACCAGGACACACCAGACCCTGTACCAGGACACACCAGACCCTGTACCAGGACACACCAGACCCTGTACCAGGACACACCAGACCCTTTACCAGGACACACCCGACCCTTTACCAGGACACACCCGACCCTGTACCAGGACACACCAGACCCTGTACCAGAACACACCAGACCCTGTACCAGGACCCACCAGACCCTGTACCAGGACAAACCAGACCCTGTACCAGGACACACCAGACCCTGTACCAGGACACACCAGACCCTGTACGAGGACACACCAGACCCTGTACGAGGACACACCAGACCCTGTACCAGGACACACCAGACCCTGTACCAGAACACACCAGACCAGACCCTGTACCAGAACACAGCAGACCCTGTACCAGGACCCATCAGACCAGACCCTGTACCAGGACCCACCAGACCCTGTACCAGGACCCACCAGACCAGACCCTGTACCAGAACACACCAGACCCTGTATCAGAACACACCAGACCCAGTACCAGGACCCACCAGACCAGACCCTGTGACAGGACCCACCAGACCCTGTACCAGGACCCACCAGACCAGACCCTGTACCAGAACACACCAGACCCTGTACCAGAACACACCAGACCCTGTACCAGGACACACCAGACCCTGTACCAGGACACACCAGACCCTGTACCAGGACCCACCAGACCCTGTACCAGGACCCACCAGACCCTGTACCAGGATCCACCAGACCAGACCCTGTGCCAGGACCCACCAGACCAGACCCTGTGCCAGGACCCACCAGACCCTGTACCAGGACACACCAGACCAGACCCTGTACCAGGACCCACCAGACCCTGTACCAGGACCCACCAGACCAGACCCTGTGCCAGAACACACCAGACCCTGTACCAGAACACACCAGACCCTGTACCAGGACACACCAGACCCTGTACCAGGACACACCAGACCCTGTACCAGGACCCACCAGACCCTGTACCAGGACCCACCAGACCAGACCCTGTGCCAGGACCCACCAGACCCTGTACCAGGACACACCAGACCAGACCCTGCACCAGGACCCACCAGACCCTGTACCAGGACCCACCAGACCAGACCCTGTGCCAGGACCCACCAGACCCTGTACCAGGACACACCAGACCAGACACTGTACCAGGACCCACCATACCCTGTACCAGGACACACCAGACCCTGTACCAGGACACACCAGACCCTGTACCAGGACACACCAGACCCTGTACCAGGACCCACCAGACCCTGTACCAGGACCCACCAGACCCTGTACCAGGACCCACCAGACCAGACCCTGTACCAGGACCCACCAGACCCTGTACCAGGACCCACCAGACCCTGTACCAGAACACACCAGACCCTGTACCAGGACACACCAGACCCTGTACCAGGACACACCAGACCCTGTACCAGGACACACCAGACCCTGTACTAGAACACACCAGACTCTGTACCAGAACACACCAGACCCTGTACCAGGACACACCAGACCAGACCCTGTACCAGGACACACCAGAACCTGTACCAGGACACACCAGACCCTGTACCAGGACACACCAGACCCTGTACCAGGACACACCAGACCCTGTACCAGGACACACCAGACCCTGTACCAGGACACACCAGACCCTATACCAGGACCCACCAGACCAGACCCTGTACCAGGACCCACCAGACCCTGTACCAGGACCCACCAGACCCTGTACCAGGACACACCAGACCCTATACCAGGACCCACCAGACCAGACCCTGTACCAGGACCCACCAGAACCTGTACCAGGACACACCAGACCCTGTACCAGGACCCACCAGAACCTGTACCAGGACACACCAGACCCTATACCAGGACACACCACAAGGCTGTGTTCAGCAGGACACAACGTACCATTCCACAACAGAAAGCCAATTAAGAGTCATGCCAATTGAGTATAACCAGACTGCTTACCTCACACTTGGAGAACATCTTGGTTGGCTGGTCAGAGTCAGGTGACCCAGCTTCATGCTCTCTGGTCCTCTTCCTCATCCTGGTAAGAATGAAGACAGAACGACACTAAACCATTTAGTGTTCATACGACACTAAACCAACAGTTAGTTACAGTTCTGGATGGTTAATTACTATATATGAAATATGTAACTATATGAAAACATATAGACCAGACCCCGTCTCATGGTAGGATGGGAACCAATATCTCCTGAATGAAAACATGGCCGTCTCATGGTAGGATGGGAACCCATATCCCCTGAATGAAAACATGGCTGTCTCATGGTAGGATGGGGGATGGGAACCCATATCTCCTGAATGAAAACATGGCTGTCTCATGGTAGGATGGGAACCCATATCTCCTGAATGAAAACATGGCTGTCTCATGGTAGGATGGGGGATGGGAACCTATATCTCATGAATGAAAACATGTCTGTCTCATGGTAGGATGGGAACCCATATCTCCTGAATGAAAACATGGCTGTCTCATGGTAGGATGGGAACCCATATCTCCTGAATGAAAACATGGCCGTCTCATGGTAGGATGGGAACCCATATCTCCTGAATGAAAACATGGCTGTCTCATGGTAGGATGGGGGATGGGAACCTATATCTCATGAATTAAAACATGGCTGTCTCATGGTAGGATGGGAACCCATATCTCCTGAATGAAAACATGGCTGTCTCATGGTAGGGTAGGAACCCATATCTCCTGAATGAAAACATGGCCGTCTCATGGTAGGGTGGGGGATGGGAACCCATATCTCCTGAATGTTTTGGCATTCAGTTCCAAAACGTCACTTTCTGACCACTTCTCTCTCTCTATATATATCTCTGTAAAGTTTTGTTCAAAGCAAAAGGGGTCAGATAGTGACTCAAATCAAATGAACAACCCCTACATGTTGTCCAAGGCCAACCACCAAAACAAGGCTTCAGAAAAGGCCTTCTGTGACACAGGAAACAAAACTGTAAAGTGGCAACGTCATTAAGTACATATTTTCATGAATATTAACATTCAAAACGTTTAATATTATAAATGTTTAAAAATATATATACACAATTTCGAAATCATAGTGCACGTGCAGGCCAAGTCAAGTTCTTCCACACCGATCTCGAAAAAAAAAACATGTTTTTTGTTGTTGTATGTACCTGGCTTTGTGCACAAGGGGGGGGGGGCATTGTTTGGGGTTTGAGGTTGGGTTTCTGTACAGGGGGGGGGGGGGGGGGGGGGGGTAGGCTGGGTTTCTGTACAGCACTTTGAAGACATCTGCTGATGTAAAAAAAAAGGGGCTTTATAAATACATCTGATAGATTGTTACGCTGAAAACAGGATAGGGACTTCCCCAAACTGTGTGCCACAAAGTTGGAAGGACGGAATCATCTAGAATGTCAATGTATGTTATTAAGATTTCTCCTTCAGTGGAACTAAAGGAGCCCGAACCATGAAAAAAAAACAGCCCCAGACCATTATTCCTCCTCCACCAAACTTTACAGTTGGCACTATACAAACCCAGATTTGTCTGTCAGACTGCCAGATGGAGAAGCGTGATTTATTTCTCCGGAGGACATGTTTCCGCTGCTCCAGAGTCCAACGGCGGCGAACAATAAGGCAACTCTGGCAAGACAGAGACATTTAAAAGAAACCCGAAATCTTTACACGTTTTGAAAGTGTTTATGTTCATAAACATGATCTCCAGGTATGTTGTTGACATTTTGCAGTTTCGTTTCTAGGGTCAAGGAACAACACTTTTGTTTTTGAATGGGGTGGCCCTTGGACTAATAACTATCAATTGTATTACCTAGTTGGCAAGCTAATAACATTTGCAAATTGGACTCGAACCAGTCACACTCGAAGTACCGTTACCTATCGCTCCACAAATACCGTGGCCCTTACCGTACACGGTGGATACAACTATTTTAAGATCTCAAGAGACATTTCACACCGGTTACACCAACACAATTCTGGTTTAAGATACAACAAAAAATATGCACATTTGCACAAAAATCCACCCTCGGTCTATAGCCCACTAACATTTCCTTGCAATCGGGATGCAGGAACAAAAAAAAATAACGTTGTAGTTACCTAGATCACGTTAAATTCCTAACGTTAATAAGCTACGGCACTAAAGCATTTCACCAATCGCTCCAACATTTACACTGAATTAAGAGAGAAATCAACGTGAAAACTAACCTGGTTTCGATCTTCTTCTTCTTTTAAATGAAGCAGAAAATTTTAAGGTTTTCAATGTTTTTGACTCTGCAAAAGGAAGGGGTTTCCTTCTTGTAAAGTAGCTCCGTTAGCATCTGCCGAATCGGAGGGAAAAAAAGAGAGCACCGATTCCTGGGTTACCGGAAACTAAACGCCATCAGTAAATCTCGAAGAATATCGCGAGAACTCTTCAAACATCTGGCGTGACTTGGTGGGGTTTGAGACCATTCATTCATTTCTCTGCGCTTGATGTAAAAGTCACATAGATTTATTTACATGACAAAATATATTCCTTTGACAATATATTAACATTCCTCAACGATACACGTAGTAATAAACAGATTAGGAATATTTTTTGAGTGATATATATACAATTTTTTTGTGGTCGAATATCTATGGGGATATTACAATGGGGGAAAGCGTGGAAAATGGCTAAAACATATTGTATCTGTAACAAGGTAAAGGAAGTTTAATTTAAAATGTGACATGGAATTTGTCCTGTAAAATATGTTTTGGAAAGATTCAAGCTGAATATAATTGTGATAAATGAGATAATTGTGATTTCTGTGGAATGGAGAAGGTATCGAACCATCTGTCATTAGTTTGGTTTTTATTTATAGGATAATTTTGGGGGGGATTGATGTACAACACTTTGTTTACGAAGAAAACAGGACAGGTTGTACAATTTTAATGGTTTTGATATAATTATTTATTTCCCGAAATGATGACATTGAGGAAGATGTGGGATATTTAATTCAACTGCCAATTTAACTTGTGCCCCCAGACATTGACTCTGTACCGGTACCCCCTGTATATAGCCTCCACACTGACTCTGTACCGGTACCCCCTGTATATAGCCTCCACATTGACTCTGTACCGGTACCCCCTGTATATAACCTCCACATTGACTCTGTACCGGTACCCCCTGTATATAGCCCCCAGACATTGACTCTGTACCGGTACCCCCTGTATATAGCCTCCGCATTGACTCTGTACCGGTACCCCCTGTATATAGCCTCCACATTGACTCTGTACCGTAATACCCTGTATATAGCCTCCACATTGACTCTGTACCGTAATACCCTGTATATAGCCTCCACCTTGACTCTGTACCGTAATACCCTGTATATAGCCTCCACTTTGACTCTGTACCGTAATACCCTGTATATAGCCTCCACATTGACTCTGTACCGGTACCCCCTGTATATAGCCTCCACATTGACTCTGTACAGTAATACCCTGTATATAGCCTCCACATTGACTCTGTACCGTAACACCCTGTATATAGCCTCCACATTGACTCTGTACCGTAATACCCTGTATATATCCTCCACATTGACTCTGTACCGTAATACCCTGTATATAGCCTCCACATTGACTCTGTACCGTAACACCCTGTATATAGCCTCCACATTGACTCTGTACCGTAATACCCTGTATATAGCCTCCACATCGACTCTGTACCGTAACACCCTGTATATAGCCTCCACATTGACTCTGTACCGTAACACCCTGTATATAGCCTCCACATTGACTCTGTACCGTAATACCCTGTATATAGCCTCCACATTGACTCTGTACCGTAACACCCTGTATATAGCCTCCACATTGACTCTGTACCGTAACACCCTGTATATAGCCTCCACATTGACTCTGTACCGTAATACCCTGTATATAGCCTCCACATTGACTCTGTACCGTAACACCCTGTATATAGCCTCCACATTGACTCTGTACCGTAATACCCTGTATATAGCCTCCACATTGACTCTGTACCGGTACCCCCTGTATATAGCCTCCACATTGACTCTGTACCGTAACACCCTGTATATAGCCTCCACATTGACTCTGTACCGTTACCCCCTGTATATAGCCTCCACATTGACTCTGTACCAGTACCCCCTGTATATAGCCTCCACATTGACTCTGTACCGGTACCCCCTGTATATAGCCTCCACATTGACTCTGTACCGTAACCCCCTGTATATAGCCTCCACATTGACTCTGTACCGTAATACCCTGTATATAGTCTCCACATTGACTCTGTACCGTAACAACCTGTATATAACCTCCACATTGACTCTGTACCGGTACCACCTGTGTATAGCCTCCACATTGACTCTGTACCGTAACACCCTGTATATAGCCTCCACATTGACTCTGTACTGGTACCCCCTGTATATAGCCTCAACATTGACTCTGTACCGGTACCCCCTGTATATAGCCTCTACACTGACTCTGTACGTAATACCCTGTATATAGCCTCCACATTGACTCTGTACCGTAACACCCTGTATATAGTCTCCACATTGACTCTGTACCGGTACCCCCTGTATATAGCCTCCACATTGAATCTGTACCGTAACACCCTGTATATTGCCTCCACATTGACTCTGTACCGTAACACCCTGTATATAGCCTCCACATTGACTCTGTACCGTAACACCCTGTATATAGCCTCCACATTGACTCTGTACCGTAACCCCCTGTATATAGCCTCCACATTGACTCTGTACCGTAATACCCTGTATATAGCCTCCACATTGACTCTGTACTGGTACCCCCTGTATATAGCCTCCACATTGACTCTGTACCGTAACACCCTGTATATAGCCTCCACATTGACTCTGTACCGTAACACCCTGTATATAGCCTCCACATTGACTCTGTACCGTAACACCCTGTATATAGCCTCCACATTGACTCTGTACCGTAACACCCTGTATATTGCCTCCACATTGACTCTGTACCGTAACACCCTGTATATAGCCTCCACATTGACTCTGTACCGTAACACCCTGTATATAGCCTCCACATTGACTCTGTACCGTAACACCCTGTATATAGTCTCCACATTGACTCTGTACCGTAACACCTAACGATGTAAATAGTTTCTATTCCTCTTTAGTTTGTTGATATTTGTTTGTAAAAAAAT
Source organism: Oncorhynchus mykiss (assembly GCF_013265735.2). Taxonomy (NCBI): domain Eukaryota; kingdom Metazoa; phylum Chordata; class Actinopteri; order Salmoniformes; family Salmonidae; genus Oncorhynchus; species Oncorhynchus mykiss. Next base: position 65,506,198 of record NC_048577.1, read on the forward strand.
AAAATAAAAAGGGAGAAAATAAAAATATATATAAAAAAAGAAAGTAACACCTTGGTAAAGCTGAAGAGACAGACTCTAGACCAAAGGGGTCGTTTGAGGGCGTACGGCTGAAGAGACTAACTACAGACCGAAGGGGTCGTTTGAGGGGGTAAGGCAGAAGAGACTAACTACAGACCGAAGGGGTCGTTTGAGGGGGTAAGGCAGAAGAGACTAACTACAGACCGAAGGGGTCGTTTGAGGGGGTAAGGCTGAAGAGACCGACTCTAGACCAAAGTCCAGGGGTAAAGTCTGTTGTTGGTGCCGAGTCTAATCATTTTTAATTCCCATAATGCAGCCAATAATGCGCTTATAAACCCAGGGTCGTTACAATACTATGGAAGGCGGTGACCAACGATGGTCGACCACTTGACAATAGTGATCTTCTCGGGACGTGTCCAAAGACAGTATTAAGACAGGGCAGATATGCCACTTCTGCAATATAAAGATGTGTAACCGCTCTCGCTGAGTGATTGTCTGGAGGGATCCACAGCTTTGAGGTCAAGCGGAGTCCGGGGGGTCCGATCTATGCAGGGAAGAGGATCCGCATCTACCCATCTAGCCAGACCTGAGGTGAGTGACGAACTGCCGAAACAGAGGGAGACCTACGACTAGGTGAGATCCCAGCTACGCTAACTGAGCTTGAGGAGATGCGGCTTCATCCACCCGGCAAAACACATCTGGACATTTTCCAGAACACAACAGGCACGTTTTTCCCCAAGGAAGCTCCAAGACTTCTTCAATAAAGATCAAACCCAAAACACAAGGGGAGCGAGTAGGTATTTCGTTGGACGATGTATCCCGCGCGTATCCCGTATAGTCCTACCTGCGAGTAATAAAACATGAAACAAGACGACAGGATGGGACCCCGTGACCCCGGCTCATTATTCAGCTATAATGAACATTATATTATTATATATCATATTATGATATATAATATAATATAATGAGGCATAAGATAATGACGAGGACGCCGTTCATGTTTGGGTACAATGCTGCCTTGGCAGGAACTAATGGGGATCCATAATAAACCCCAGGAAGAGTAGCTGCTGCCTTGGCAGGAACTAATGGGGATCCATAATAAACCCCAGGAAGAGTAGCTGCTGCCTTGGCAGGAACTAATGGGGATCCATAATAAACCCCAGGAAGAGTAGCTGTTTCCTTGGCAGGAACTAATGGGGATCCATAATAAACCCCAGGAAGAGTAGCTGCTGCCTTGACAGGAACTAATGGGGATCCATAATAAACCCCAGGAAGAGTAGCTGCTGCCTTGGCAGGAACTAATGGGGATCCATAATAAACCCCAGGAAGAGTAGCTGCTGCCTTGGCAGGAACTAATGGGGATCCATAATAAACCCCAAGAAGAGTAGCTGTTTCCTTGGCAGGAACTAATGGGGATCCATAATAAACCCCAGGAAGAGTAGCTGTTTCCTTGGCAGGAACTAATGGGGATCCATAATAAACCCCAGGAAGAGTAGCTGCTGCCTTGGCAGGAACTAATGGGGATCCATAATAAACCCCAGGAAGAGTAGCTGCTGCCTTGGCAGGAACTAATGGGGATCCATAATAAACCCCAGGAAGAGTAGCTGCTGCCTTGACAGGAACTAATGGGGATCCATAATAAACCCCAGGAAGAGTAGCTGCTGCCTTGGCAGGAACTAATGGGGATCCATAATAAACCCCAGGAAGAGTAGCTGCTGCCTTGGCAGGAACTAATGGGGATCCATAATAAACCCCAGGAAGAGTAGCTGTTTCCTTGGCAGGAACTAATGGGGATCCATAATAAACCCCAGGAAGAGTAGCTGCTGCCTTGACAGGAACTAATGGGGATCCATAATAAACCCCAGGAAGAGTAGCTGCTGCCTTGGCAGGAACTAATGGGGATCCATAATAAACCCCAGGAAGAGTAGCTGCTGCCTTGGCAGGAACTAATGGGGATCCATAATAAACCCCAAGAAGAGTAGCTGTTTCCTTGGCAGGAACTAATGGGGATCCATAATAAACCCCAGGAAGAGTAGCTGTTTCCTTGGCAGGAACTAATGGGGATCCATAATAAACCCCAGGAAGAGTAGCTGCTGCCTTGGCAGGAACTAATGGGGATCCATAATAAACCCCAGGAAGAGTAGCTGCTGCCTTGGCAGGAACTAATGGGGATCCATAATAAACCCCAGGAAGAGTAGCTGCTGCCTTGGCAGGAACTAATGGGGATCCATAATAAACCCCAAGAAGAGTAGCTGCTGCCTTGGCAGGAACTAATGGGAACTAGAGGGGGGGGGGGGGTAGAGAGGGGGAATGATGGGGGTAGAGAGAGGGGGAGGGATGGATGGGGAGATACTGATGGTGGGAAGGGAATGGGGTAGAGAGAGAGAAGGAGGGTGGTAGAGAGGGGGAATGATGGGGGTAGAGAGAGATGGGGTGGGGTGGGGGGGGGTACTGATGGTGGGAAGAGATGAGGGTAGAGAGAGAGGGGAAGGATGGAGAAAGTGGGGAAGAGGATGAGGGAGGGAGGGAGAGAGGGAGGAAGAAAGGAAGGAAGAGGGGGAGGGAGGGAGGGAGGGAGGGAGGGAGGGAGGGAGGGAGGGAGGGAGGGAGGGAGGGAGGGAGGGAGGGAGAGAGAGAGAGGGAGAGAGGGAGAAGAGGGAGGGAGGAATCTGTACACAGTGTTCTATGTATTCAGACTGGACATGGAATAGAGATGTCAGGGAGCACAGTGTGTATGGTACAGCAGGTCACCTGGCTGTGTGTGTGTGTGTCTCTGTGTGTGTGTGTGTGTGTGTGTGTGTGTGCACGTGGGTATGTGTGTGTGCTTGCGTGCGTGCGTGCGTGTGTGGTGTGTGTGTGTGTGACTGTGTGTGTGTGTGTGTGCGTGCGTGTGTGGTGTGTGTCTGTGTGTGTGTGTGTGTGTGTATGTGTGTGTGCGTGTGTGTGTGTGTGTCTGTGTGTGTGTGTGTGTGTAAGTGTGTGTGCGTGTGTGTGTGTGTGTGTGCGTGGTGTGTGTGTGTGTGTGTGTGTGTGTGTGTGTGTGTGTGTGTGTGTGTGTGTGCGTGTGAAGGAATGTCACTTGCAATAACATCATCCTCTGAGGAAATGTAAAGGTCAAATGAGAATCTCAGAATACCTAATGACACAAACGCAGAGTGCTGATTGGATTAGACCTGGGCGGTGAGCGGGTTCCATGTTTCTTAGACCACAATGTTGTGTGATGTTTAACGTAGAAATATTGTATATAGAACAGATACGCCTGGTGTTTCTATCAGCAGCTCTGGCAGACGTCTGTCGTAATGTTGACCCTCTGGAAATACAGAATGGTTGCTTACCAAATGACACCCTTTATCCTGTATGGACTACTGTTGACCAGAGTCCTTTACCCTGTACGGACTACTGTTGACCAGAGTCCTTTACCCTGTATGAACTACTGTTGACCAGAGTCCTTTACCCTGTACGGTGGACTACTGTTGACCAGAGTCCTTTACCCTGTATGGACTACTGTTGACCAGAGTCCTTTACCCTGTATGGTGGACTACTGTTGACCAGAGTCCTTTACCCTGTACGGACTACTGTTGACCAGAGTCCTTTACCCTGTATGGACTACTGTTGACCAGAGTCCTTTACCCTGTATGGACTACTGTTGACCAGAGTCCTTTACCCTGTATGGACTACTGTTGACCAGAGTCCTTTACCCTGTACGGTGGACTACTGTTGACCAGAGTCCTTTACCCTGTATGGACTACTGTTGACCAAAGTTCTTTACCCTGTATGGACTACTGTTGACCAGAGTCCTTTATCCTGTATGGACTACTGTTGACCAGAGTCCTTTACCCTGTATGGACTACTGTTGACCAGAGTCCTTTACCCTGTATGGACTACTGTTGACCAGAGTCCTTTACCCTGTATGGACTACTGTTGACCAGAGTCCTTTACCCTGTATGGACTACTGTTGACCAGAGTCCTTTACCCTGTATGGACTACTGTTGACCAGAGTCCTTTACCCTGTATGGACTACTGTTGACCAGAGTCCTTTACCCTGTATGGACTACTGTTGACCAGAGTCCTTTATCCTGTACGGTGGACTACTGTTGACCAGAGTCCTTTACCCTGTATGGTGGACTACTGTTGACCAGAGTCCTTTATCCTGTACGGTGGACTACTGTTGACCAGAGTCCTTTATCCTGTACGGTGGACTACTGTTGACCAGAGTCCTTTACCCTGTACGGTGGACTACTGTTGACCAGAGTCCTTTACCCTGTATGGACTACTGTTGACCAGAGTCCTTTACCCTGTATGGACTACTGTTGACCAGAGTCCTTTACCCTGTACGGACTACTGTTGACCAGAGTCCTTTACCCTGTATGGACTACTGTTGACCAGAGTCCTTCACCCTGTATGGTGGACTACTGTTGACCAGAGTCCTTTACCCTGTATGGTGGACTACTGTTGACCAGAGTCCTTTACCCTGTATGGTGGACTACTGTTGACCAGAGTCCTTTATCCTGTACGGTGGACTACTGTTGACCAGAGTCCTTTACCCTGTATGGTGGACTACTGTTGACCAGAGTCCTTTACCCTGTACGGTGGACTACTGTTGACCAGAGTCCTTTATCCTGTATGGACTACTGTTGACCAGAGTCCTTTATCCTGTACGGTGGACTACTGTTGACCAGAGTCCTTTACCCTGTACGGTGGACTACTGTTTACCAGAGTCCTTTACCCTGTACGGTGGACTACTGTTGACCAGAGTCCTTTACCCTGTATGGACTACTGTTGACCAGAGTCCTTTACCCTGTACGGTGGACTACTGTTGACCAGAGTCCTTTACCCTGTATGGACTACTGTTGACCAGAGTCCTTTACCCTGTATGGACTACTGTTGACCAGAGTCCTTTACCCTGTACGGTGGAATACTGTTGACCAGAGTCCTTTACCCTGTATGGACTACTGTTGACCAGAGTCCTTTACCCTGTATGGTGGACTACTGTTGACCAGAGTCCTTTATCCTGTATGGACTACTGTTGACCAGAGTCCTTTATCCTGTATGGACTACTATTGACCAGAGTCCTTTACCCTGTATGGACTACTGTTGACCAGAGTCCTTTACCCTGTATGGACTACTGTTGACCAGAGTCCTTTACCCTGTATGGACTACTGTTGACCAGAGTCCTTTACCCTGTAAGGTGGACTACTGTTGACCAGAGTCCTTTATCCTGTATGGTGGACTACTGTTGACCAGAGTCCTTTACCCTGTACGGACTACTGTTGACCAGAGTCCTTTACCCTGTATGGACTACTGTTGACCAGAGTCCTTTACCCTGTATGGACTACTGTTGACCAGAGTCCTTTACCCTGTACGGACTACTGTTGACCAGAGTCCTTTACCCTGTATGGACTACTGTTGACCAGAGTCCTTTACCCTGTAAGGTGGACTACTGTTGACCAGAGTCCTTTATCCTGTATGGTGGACTACTGTTGACCAGAGTCCTTTACCCTGTATGGTGGACTACTGTTGACCAGAGTCCTTTACCCTGTATGGTGGACTACTGTTGACCAGAGTCCTTTACCCTGTATGGTGGACTACTGTTGACCAGAGTCCTTTATCCTGTACGGTGGACTACTGTTGACCAGAGTCCTTTACCCTGTATGGACTACTGTTGACCAGAGTCCTTTATCCTGTACGGTGGACTACTGTTGACCAGAGTCCTTTACCCTGTATGGACTACTGTTGACCAGAGTCCTTTACCCTGTATGGACTACTGTTGACCAGAGTCCTTCACCCTGTATGGTGGACTACTGTTGACCAGAGTCCTTTATCCTGTATGGACTACTGTTGACCAGAGTCCTTTATCCTGTACGGTGGACTACTGTTGACCAGAGTCCTTTACCCTGTATGGACTACTGTTGACCAGAGTCCTTTACCCTGTACGGTGGACTACTGTTGACCAGAGTCCTTTACCCTGTATGGACTACTGTTGACCAGAGTCCTTTACCCTGTACGGTGGACTACTGTTGACCAGAGTCCTTTACCCTGTATGGACTACTGTTGACCAGAGTCCTTTACCCTGTACGGTGGACTACTGTTGACCAGAGTCCTTTACCCTGTATGGACTACTGTTGACCAGAGTCCTTTACCCTGTATGGACTACTGTTGACCAGAGTCCTTTACCCTGTACGGACTACTGTTGACTAGAGTCCTTTACCCTGTATGGACTACTGTTGACCAGAGTCCTTTACCCTGTATGGACTACTGTTGACCAGAGTCCTTCACCCTGTATGGTGGACTACTGTTGACCAGAGTCCTTTACCCTGTACGGTGGACTACTGTTGACCAGAGTCCTTTATCCTGTATGGACTACTGTTGACCAGAGTCCTTTATCCTGTATGGACTACTGTTGACCAGAGTCCTTTATCCTGTACGGTGGACTACTGTTGACCAGAGTCCTTTATCCTGTATGGTGGACTACTGTTGACCAGAGTCCTTTACCCTGTATGGACTACTGTTGACCAGAGTCCTTTACCCTGTATGGACTACTGTTGACCAGAGTCCTTTACCCTGTACGGTGGACTACTGTTGACCAGAGTCCTTTACCCTGTATGGACTACTGTTGACCAGAGTCCTTTACCCTGTATGGACTACTGTTGACCAGAGTCCTTTACCCTGTATGGACTACTGTTGACCAGAGTCCTTTACCCTGTATGGACTACTGTTGACCAGAGTCCTTTACCCTGTATGGACTACTGTTGACCAGAGTCCTTTACCCTGTACGGTGGACTACTGTTGACCAGAGTCCTTTACCCTGTATGGTGGACTACTGTTGACCAGAGTCCTTTACCCTGTACGGTGGACTACTGTTGACCAGAGTCCTTTATCCTGTATGGTGGACTACTGTTGACCAGAGTCCTTTACCCTGTACGGTGGACTACTGTTGACCAGAGTCCTTTACCCTGTATGGTGGACTACTGTTGACCAGAGTCCTTTACCCTGTATGGACTACTGTTGACCAGAGTCCTTTATCCTGTATGGTGGACTACTGTTGACCAGAGTCCTTTACCCTGTATGGACTACTGTTGACCAGAGTCCTTTACCCTGTACGGTGGACTACTGTTGACCAGAGTCCTTTACCCTGTATGGTGGACTACTGTTGACCAGAGTCCTTTACCCTGTACGGTGGACTACTGTTGACCAGAGTCCTTTACCCTGTATGGTGGACTACTGTTGACCAGAGTCCTTTACCCTGTATGGACTACTGTTGACCAGAGTCCTTTACCCTGTACGGTGGACTACTGTTGACCAGAGTCCTTTACCCTGTATGGTGGACTACTGTTGACCAGAGTCCTTTACCCTGTATGGACTATTGTTGACCAGAGTCCTTTACCCTGTATAGACTACTGTTGACCAGAGTCCTTTATCCTGTATGGTGGACTACTGTTGACCAGAGTCCTTTACCCTGTACGGTGGACTACTGTTGACCAGAGTCCTTTACCCTGTATGGACTACTGTTGACCAGAGTCCTTTACCCTGTATGGACTACTGTTGACCAGAGTCCTTTACCCTGTATGGACTACTGTTGACCAGAGTCCTTTACCCTGTATGGACTACTGTTGACCAGAGTCCTTTACCCTGTATGGACTACTGTTGACCAGAGTCCTTTATCCTGTATGGACTACTGTTGACCAGAGTCCTTTACCCTGTAAGGTGGACTACTGTTGACCAGAGTCCTTTACCCTGTATGGACTACTGTTGACCAGAGTCCTTTACCATGTATGGACTACTGTAGACCAGAGTCCTTTACCCTGTATGGTGGACTACTGTTGACCAGAGTCCTTTATCCTGTACGGTGGACTACTGTTGACCAGAGTCCTTTACCCTGTATGGACTACTGTTGACCAGAGTCCTTTACCCTGTATGGACTACTGTTGACCAGAGTCCTTTACCCTGTATGGTGGACTACTGTTGACCAGAGTCCTTTACCCTGTATGGACTACTGTTGACCAGAGTCCTTTACCCTGTACGGACTACTGTTGACCAGAGTCCTTTACCCTGTATGGACTACTGTTGACCAGAGTCCTTTACCCTGTATGGACTACTGTTGACCAGAGTCCTTTACCCTGTACGGACTACTGTTGACCAGAGTCCTTTACCCTGTATGGACTACTGTTGACCAGAGTCCTTTACCCTGTACGGACTACTGTTGACCAGAGTCCTTTACCCTGTATGGACTACTGTTGACCAGAGTCCTTTACCCTGTACGGACTACTGTTGACCAGAGTCCTTTACCCTGTATGGACTACTGTTGACCAGAGTCCTTTACCCTGTATGGTGGACTACTGTTGACCAGAGTCCTTTACCCTGTATGGACTACTGTTGACCAGAGTCCTTTACCCTGTACGGTGGACTACTGTTGACCAGAGTCCTTTACCCTGTATGGACTACTGTTGACCAGAGTCCTTTACCCTGTATGGTGGACTACTGTTGACCAGAGTCCTTTACCCTGTACGGACTACTGTTGACCAGAGTCCTTTACCCTGTATGGACTACTGTTGACCAGAGTCCTTTACCCTGTATGGACTACTGTTGACCAGAGTCCTTTACCCTGTATGGTGGACTACTGTTGACCAGAGTCCTTTACCCTGTACGGTGGACTACTGTTGACCAGAGTCCTTTACCCTGTATGGACTACTGTTGACCAGAGTCCTTTACCCTGTATGGACTACTGTTGACCAGAGTCCTTTACCCTGTACGGTGGACTACTGTTGACCAGAGTCCTTTACCCTGTATGGACTACTGTTGACCAGAGTCCTTTACCCTGTATGGACTACTGTTGACCAGAGTCCTTTACCCTGTACGGTGGACTACTGTTGACCAGAGTCCTTTACCCTGTACGGACTACTGTTGACCAGAGTCCTTTACCCTGTACGGACTACTGTTGACCAGAGTCCTTTATCCTGTATGGACTACTGTTGACCAGAGTCCTTTATCCTGTATGGACTACTGTTGACCAGAGTCCTTTACCCTGTATGGACTACTGTTGACCAGAGTCCTTTACCCTGTATGGTGGACTACTGTTGACCAGAGTCCTTTACCCTGTACGGTGGACTATTGTTGACCAGAGTCCTTTACCCTGTAAGGTGGACTACTGTTGACCAGAGTCCTTTACCCTGTACGGTGGACTATTGTTGACCAGAGTCCTTTACCCTGTACGGACTACTGTTGACCAGAGTCCTTTACCCTGTATGGACTACTGTTGACCAGAGTTCTTTACCCTGTACGGTGGACTACTGTTGACCAGAGTCCTTTACCCTGTAAGGTGGACTACTGTTGACCAGAGTCCTTTACCCTGTACGGACTACTGTTGACCAGAGTCCTTTACCCTGTATGGTGGACTACTGTTGACCAGAGTCCTTTACCCTGTAAGGTGGACTACTGTTGACCAGAGTCCTTTACCCTGTATGGACTACTGTTCACCAGAGTCCTTTACCCTGTACGGTGGACTACTGTTGAACAGAGTCCTTTACCCTGTATGGTGGACTGCTGTTGACCAGATTATATTCTGTCTATCCACACCTGGACAACTGTCTCCACTGGGCTGGACAACTGTCTTCACTGGGCTGGACAACTGTCTTCACTGGACTGGACAACTGTCTCCACTGGGCTGGACAAATGTCTCCACTGGGCTGGACAACTGTCTTAACTGTCTTGGACAACTGTCTCCACTGGGCTGGACAACTGTCTCCACTGGGCTGGACAACTGTCTCCACTGGGCTGGACAACTGTCTCCATTGGAATGGACAACTGTCTTCAATGGGCTGGGCTGGACAACTGTCTCCACTGGGCTGGACAACTGTCTCCACTGGGCTGGACAACTGTCTCCACTGGGCTGGACAACTGTCTTCACTGGGCTGGACAACTGTCTCCACTGGGCTGGATAACTGTCTCCACTGGGCTGGACAACTGTCTCCACTGGGCTGGACAACTGTCTCCACTGGCCTGGACAACTGTCTTCACTGGGCTGGACAACTCTCTCCACTGGGCTGGACAACTGTCTTCAGTGGGATGGACAACTGTCTCCACTGGGCTGGACAACTGTCTCCACTGGGCTGGACAACTGTCTCCACTGGGCTGGACAACTGTCTCTACTGGGCTGGACAACTGTCTCCACTGGGCTGGACAACTGTCTCTACTGGGCTGGACAACTGTCTCCACTGGGCTGGACAACTGTCTCCACTGACCTGGACAACTGTCTCCACTGACCTGGACAACTGTCTCCACTGGGCATGGACAACTGTCTCCACTGACCTGGACAACTGTCTCCACTGGGCTGGACAACTGTCTCCACTGGGCATGGACAACTGTCTCCACTGGGCTGGACAACTGTCTCCACTGGGCATGGACAACTGTCTCCACTGGGCTGGACAACTGTCTCCACTGGGCTGGACAACTGTCCCCACTGGGCTGGACAACTGTCTCCACTGACCTGGACAACTGTCTCCACTGGGCTGGACAACTGTCCCCACTGGGCTGGACAACTGTCTCAACTGACCTGGACAACTGTCTCCACTGACCTGGACAACTGTCTCCACTGGGCATGGACAACTGTCTCCACTGACCTGGACAACTGTCTCCACTGGGCTGGACAACTGTCTCCACTGGGCATGGACAACTGTCTCCACTGGGCTGGACAACTGTCTCCACTGGGCTGGACAACTGTCCCCACTGGGCTGGACAACTGTCTCCACTGACCTGGACAACTGTCTCCACTGGGCTGGACAACTGTCCCCACTGGGCTGGACAACTGTCTCCACTGACCTGGACAACTGTCTCCACTGACCTGGACAACTGTCTCCACTGGGCATGGACAACTGTCTCCACTGACCTGGACAACTGTCTCCACTGGGCTGGACAACTGTCTCCACTGGGCATGGACAACTGTCTCCACTGGGCTGGACAACTGTCTCCACTGGGCTGGACAACTGTCCCCACTGGGCTGGACAACTGTCTCCACTGGGCTGGACAACTGTCTCCACTGGGCATGGACAACTGTCTCCACTGACCTGGACAACTGTCTCCACTGACCTGGACAACTGTCTCCACTGGGCATGGACAACTGTCTCCACTGACCTGGACAACTGTCTCCACTGGGCTGGAAAACTGTCTCCACTGGGCATGGACAACTGTCTCCACTGGGCTGGACAACTGTCTCCACTGGGCTGGACAACTGTCTCCACTGGGCATGGACAACTGTCTCCACTGGGCTGGACAACTGTCTCCACTGGGCTGGACAACTGTCTCCACTGGGCTGGACAACTGTCTCCACTGGGCTGGACAACTGTCTCCACTGGGCTGGACAACAGTCTCCACTGGGCTGGACAACTGTCTCCACTGGGCTGGACAACTGTCTTCACTGGGCTGGACAACTGTCTCCACTGGGCTGGATAACTGTCTCCACTGGGCTGGACAACTGTCTCCACTGGGCTGGACAACTGTCTCCACTGGCCTGGACAACTGTCTTCACTGGGCTGGACAACTGTCTCCACTGGGCATGGACAACTGTCTTCACTGGGTTGGACAACTGTCTCCACTGGGCTGGACAACTGTCTCCACTGGGCTGGACAACTCTCTCCAGTGGGCTGGACAACTGTATTCAGTGGGATGGACAACTGTCTCCACTGGGCTGGACAACTGTCTCCACTGGGCTGGACAACTGTCTCCACTGGGCTGGACAACTGTCTCTACTGGGCTGGACAACTGTCTCCACTGGGCTGGACAATTGTCTCTACTGGGCTGGACAACTGTCTCCACTGGGCTGGACAACTGTCTCCACTGGGCATGGACAACTGTCTCCACTGGGCTGGACAACTGTCTCCACTGGGCATGGACAACTGTCTCCACTGGGCTGGACAACTGTCTCCACTGGGCTGGACAACTGTCCCCACTGGGCTGGACAACTGTCTCCACTGACCTGGACAACTGTCTCCACTGGGCTGGACAACTGTCCCCACTGGGCTGGACAACTGTCTCCACTGACCTGGACAACTGTCTCCACTGACCTGGACAACTGTCTCCACTGGGCATGGACAACTGTCTCCACTGACCTGGACAACTGTCTCCACTGGGCTGGACAACTGTCTCCACTGGGCATGGACAACTGTCTCCACTGGGCTGGACAACTGTCTCCACTGGGCTGGACAACTGTCCCCACTGGGCTGGACAACTGTCTCCACTGACCTGGACAACTGTCTCCACTGGGCTGGACAACTGTCCCCACTGGGCTGGACAACTGTCTCCACTGACCTGGACAACTGTCTCCACTGACCTGGACAACTGTCTCCACTGGGCATGGACAACTGTCTCCACTGACCTGGACAACTGTCTCCACTGGGCTGGACAACTGTCTCCATTGGGCATGGACAACTGTCTCCACTGGGCTGGACAACTGTCTCCACTGGGCTGGACAACTGTCCCCACTGGGCTGGACAACTGTCTCCACTGGGCTGGACAACTGTCTCCACTGGGCATGGACAACTGTCTCCACTGACCTGGACAACTGTCTCCACTGACCTGGACAACTGTCTCCACTGGGCATGGACAACTGTCTCCACTGACCTGGACAACTGTCTCCACTGGGCTGGACAACTGTCTCCACTGGGCATGGACAACTGTCTCCACTGGGCTGGACAACTGTCTCCACTGGGCTCGACAACTGTCTCCACTGGGCATGGACAACTGTCTCCACTGGGCTGGACAACTGTCTCCACTGGGCTGGACAACTGTCTCCACTGGGCTGGACAACTGTCTCCACTCGGCTGGACAACTGTCTCCACTGGGCATGGACAACTGTCTCCACTGGGCTGGACAACTGTCTCCACTGGGCTGGACAACTGTCTCCACTGGGCATGGACAACTGTCTCCACTGGGCTGGACAACTGTCTCCACTGGGCTGGACAACTGTCTCCACTGGGCTGGACAACTGTCTCCACTGGGCTGGACAACTGTCTCCACTGGGCTGGACAACTGTCCCCACTGGGCTGGACAACTGTCTCCACTGGGCTGGACAACTGTCTCCACTGGGCTGGACAACTGTCTCCACTGGGCTGGACAACTGTCTCCACTGGGCTGGACAACTGTCTCCACTGGGCTGGACAACTGTCTCCACTGACCTGGACAACTGTCTTTACTGGGCTGGACAACTGTCTCTACTGGGCTGGACAACTGTCTCCACTGGGCATGGACAACTGTCTCCACTGGGCTGGACAACTGTCTTCACTGGGCTGGACAACTCTCTCCACTGGGCTGGACAACTGTCTCCACTGGGCTGGACAACTGTCTCCACTGGGCTGGACAACTGTCTCTACTGGGCTGGACAACTGTCTCCACTGACCTGGACAACTGTCTCCACTGGGCTGGACAACTGTCTCCACTGGGCATGGACAACTGTCGTCACAACAAATGGACAGGAGACTATCCTTGTACATGGAGGAGTAAATAAACCATAAAGGCATCTCATTGCCAGGCAGCCCAATCTGGAATAACCCCACCTAATCACCAGGCAACCCAATCTGGAATAACCCCATCTCATCCCCAGGCAGCCCTATCTAGAATAACCCCACCTAATCTCCAGGCAACCCTATCTGGAATAACCCCACCTCATCGCCAGGCAACCCAATCTGGAATAACCCCACCTAATCTCCAGCATTTAATGGAAACACCTTTAAGTCCTGGTTCCGAAGTGACATCATGTATGTGGAGCATGTGTACTATGACGGCTGTCTGCTGTCATCCAATCATTTACAAGAAAGATTTAGATTCTTTTAAGGCCAATTACTTTAAATTCTTACAACTAAGAAATCTGAATGAACCAAAGGCATCTGGAACCAAAGGCATCTAGCACCAAAGGCATCTGGCACCAAAGGCATCTAGCACCAAAGGCATCTGGCACCAAAGGCATCTGGCACCAAAGGCATCTAGCACCAAAGGCATCTGGCACCAAAGGTATCTGGCACCAAAGGAATCTGGCACCAAGGGCATCTAGCACCAAAAGCATCTGGCACTAAATACACCTGGCACCAAAGGCATCTGGCACGAAAATATCTAGCACCAAAGGCATCTGGCACCAAAGGCATCTGGCACCAAATACATCTGGCACCAAAGGCATCTGGCACCAAAGGCATCTGGCACCAAAGGCATCTAGCACCAAAGGCATGGGGCACCAAAGATATTTGGCAACAGCTGCTACACTAATGAAATTAATTACCAAGTTATATCAATGGTGGATTGAAAGTCTACCTGATAGTTCAAAACCTAATAAGGTAGAAATGAGAGCGTGATCTGAATGAAGAACTGAGGAGAATCGTTGGTCACAGATATGTACAAATGTTCACATCCGCTCCTACAACCGAAGACATTTAGTAAACTACTGCAATTGAAGATAATTCATAACATTTACTACCCTCCTGGATTTATTACCCTCCTGGATTTACTACCCTCCTGGATTTACTACCCTCCTGGATTTATTACAGTTCTGGATTTCCTACAGTCCTGGATTTACTACAGTCCTGGATTTACTACAGTCCTGGATTTATTACAGTTCTGGATTTACTACAGTCCTGGATTTACTACAGTCCTGGATTTACTACCCTCCTGGATTTACTACCCTCCTGGATTTACTACAGTCCTGGATTTACTATCCTCCTGGATTTACTACAGTCCTGGATTTACTACCCTCCTGGATCTACTACACTCCTGGATTTACTACAGTCCTGGATTTACTACCCTCCTGGATTTACTACAGTCCTGGATTTAACACCCTCCTGGATGTCCTACCCTCCTGGATTTACTACAGTCCTGGATTTAATACCCTCCTGGATTTCCTAACCTCTTGGATTCCTTACAGTCCTGGATTTACTACAGTCCTGGATTTACTACCGTTCTGGATTTACTATAGTCCTGGATTTACTACCCTCCTGGGTTTATTTCCCTCCTGGATTTACTACAGTCCTGGATTTACTACAGTCCTGGATTTACTGCCCTCCTGGATTTACTACAGTCCTGGATTTACTACAGTCCTGGATTTACTACCCTCCTGGATTTACTACCGTCCAGGATTTACTACCTCCTGGATTCAATACAGTCCTGGATTTACTACAGTCCTGGATTTAATACCCTCTTGGATTTACTACCCTTCTGGATTTATTAGCCTCCTGGATTTACTACAGTCCTGGATTTACTACCTCCTGGATTTACTACAGTCCTGGATTTACTACCCTCTTTGATTTAATACCCTCCTGAATTTACTACCCTCCTGGATTTACCACAGTCCTGGATTTACTATAGTCCTGGATTTACTGCAGTCCTGGATTTACTACAGTCCTGGAATTACTACCCTTCTGGATTTACCACAGTCCTGGATTTACTACAGTCCTGGATTTACTACCCTCCTGGATTTACTACAGTCCTGGATTTACTACCCTCCTGGATTTTCTACAGTCCTGGATTTACTACCGTCCAGGATTTACTACCCTCCTGGATTTACTACAGTCCTGGATTTACTACAGTCCTGGATTTACTACAGTCCTGGATTTACTACAGTCCTCGATTTACTACCGTCCAGGATTTACTACCGTCCTGGATTTACTACCGTCCAGAATTTACTACCGTCCTGGATTTTCTACAGTCCTGGATTTACTACCCTCCTGGATTTACTACAGTCCTGGATTTACTACAGTCCTGGATTTACTACCCTCCTGGATTTACTACAGTCCTGGATTTACTACAGTCCTGGATTTACTACCCTCCTGGATTTACTACAGTCCTGGATTTACTACAGTCCTGGATTTACTACCCTCCTGGATTTACTACAGTCCTGGATTTACTACAGTCCTCGATTTACTACCGTCCAGGATTTACTACCGTCCAGGATTTACTACCGTCCTGGATTTACTACAGTCCTGGATTTACTACCGTCCAGGATTTACTACCGTCCAGGATTTACTACCGTCCTGGATTTACTACCGTCCTGGATTTACTACCGTCCTGGATTTACTACCGTCAAGGATTTACTACCGTCCTGGATTTACTACCGTCCAGGATTTACTACCGTCCTGGATTTACTACCGTCCTGGATTTACTACCGTCCTGGATTTACTACCGTCCAGGATTTACTACCGTCCTGGATTTACTACCGTCCAGGATTTACTACCGTCCTGGATTTACTACCGTCCTGGATTTGCTACCGTCCAGGATTTACTACCGTCCAGGATTTACTACAGTCCTCGATTTACTACAGTCCAGGATTTACTACCGTCCAGGATTTACTACCGTCCTGGATTTACTACCATCCTGGATTTACTACCGTCCAGGATTTACTACCCTCTTTGATTTAATACCCTCCTGAATTTACTACCCTCCTGGATTTACCACAGTCCTGGATTTACTACAGTCCTGGATTTACTGCAGTCCTGGATTTACTACAGTCCTGGATTTACTACCCTCCTGGATTTACTACAGTCCTGGATTTACTACCCTCCTGGATTTTCTACAGTCCTGGATTTACTACCGTCCAGGATTTACTACCCTCCTGGATTTACTACAGTCCTGGATTTACTACAGTCCTGGATTTACTACAGTCCTGGATTTACTACAGTCCTCGATTTACTACCGTCCAGGATTTACTACCGTCCAGGATTTACTACCGTCCTGGATTTACTACAGTCCTGGATTTACTACCGTCCAGGATTTACTACCGTCCAGGATTTACTACCGTCCTGGATTTACTACCGTCCTGGATTTACTACCGTCCTGGATTTACTACCGTCAAGGATTTACTACCGTCCTGGATTTACTACCGTCCAGGATTTACTACCGTCCTGGATTTACTACCGTCCTGGATTTACTACCGTCCTGGATTTACTACCGTCCAGGATTTACTACCGTCCTGGATTTACTACCGTCCAGGATTTACTACCGTCCTGGATTTACTACCGTCCTGGATTTGCTACCGTCCAGGATTTACTACCGTCCAGGATTTACTACAGTCCTCGATTTACTACAGTCCAGGATTTACTACCGTCCAGGATTTACTACCGTCCTGGATTTACTACCGTCCTGGATTTACTACCGTCCAGGATTTACTACCCTCTTTGATTTAATACCCTCCTGAATTTACTACCCTCCTGGATTTACCACAGTCCTGGATTTACTACAGTCCTGGATTTACTGCAGTCCTGGATTTACTACAGTCCTGGATTTACTACCCTCCTGGATTTACTACAGTCCTGGATTTACTACCCTCCTGGATTTTCTACAGTCCTGGATTTACTACCGTCCAGGATTTACTACCCTCCTGGATTTACTACAGTCCTGGATTTACTACAGTCCTGGATTTACTACAGTCCTGGATTTACTACAGTCCTCGATTTACTACCGTCCAGGATTTACTACCCTCCTGGATTTACTACCGTCCAGAATTTACTACCGTCCTGGATTTTCTACAGTCCTGGATTTACTACCCTCCTGGATTTACTACAGTCCTGGATTTACTACAGTCCTGGATTTACTACCCTCCTGGATTTACTACAGTCCTGGATTTACTACAGTCCTGGATTTACTACCCTCCTGGATTTACTACCGTCCTGGATTTACTACAGTCCTGGATTTACTACCCTCCTGGATTTACTACAGTCCTGGATTTACTACAGTCCTCGATTTACTACCGTCCAGGATTTACTACCGTCCAGGATTTACTACCGTCCTGGATTTACTACAGTCCTGGATTTACTACCGTCCAGGATTTACTACCGTCCAGGATTTACTACCGTCCTGGATTTACTACCGTCCTGGATTTACTACCGTCCTGGATTTACTACCGTCAAGGATTTACTACCGTCCTGGATTTACTACCGTCCAGGATTTACTACCGTCCTGGATTTACTACCGTCCTGGATTTACTACCGTCCTGGATTTACTACCGTCCAGGATTTACTACCGTCCTGGATTTACTACCGTCCAGGATTTACTACCGTCCTGGATTTACTACCGTCCTGGATTTGCTACCGTCCAGGATTTACTAACGTCCAGGATTTACTACAGTCCTCGATTTACTACAGTCCAGGATTTACTACCGTCCAGGATTTACTACCGTCCAGGATTTACTACCGTCCAGGATTTACTACCGTCCTGGATTTACTACAGTCCAGGATTTACCACCATCCAGGATTTACTACAGTCCTGGATTTACTACAGTCCTGGATTTACTACAGATTTACTGTCAAATGAGTAGAGACAAACTTATCACACAAGTCAGAGTTATACTTAAACTTAATCTTTAATCACTTGATAATAACGGAGCAGGTCAATACAACGCACCTGCAAATATAAAGTGAATCGATCGAGTGCTCTACGATAAGGATGGCTGGTCGTGGCTGGGTGACGATTGAGTGCTCTACGATAAGGATGGCTGGTCGTGGCTGGTTGACGATTCGCTCTCTACGATAAGGATGGCTGGTCGTGGCTGGTTGACGATTCGCTCTCTACGATAAGGATGGCTGGTCGTGGCTGGTTGACGATTCGCTCTCTACGATAAGGATGGCTGGTCGTGGCTGGTTGACGATTCGCTCTCTACGATAAGGATGGCTGGTCGTGGCTGGTTGACGATTCGCTCTCTACGATAAGGATGGGTGGTCGTGGCTGGGTGACGATTCGCTCTCTACGATAAGGATGGGTGGTCGTGGCTGGTCGACGATTCGCTCTCTACGATAAGGATGGGTGGTCGTGGCTGGTCGACGATTCGCTCTCTACGATAAGGATGGCTGGTCGTGGCTGGTTGAAGATTGAGTGCTCTACGATAAGGATGGCTGGTCGTGGCTGGGTGACGATCGAGTGCTCTACGATAAGGATGGCTGGTCGTGGCTGGTCGACGATTCGCTCTCTACGATAAGGATGGGTGGTCGTGGCTGGGTGACGATTCGCTCTCTACGATAAGGATGGCTGGTCGTGGCTGGTCGACGATTCGCTCTCTACGATAAGGATGGCTGGTCGTGGCTGGTTGACGATTCGCTCTCTACGATAAGGATGGGTGGTCGTGGCTGGTTGACGATTCGCTCTCAGATCATTCGTTGAGAGCCCCGAGACAAAAGAACAAAGGTTTTTTTTTTATAGCCAAGATACACCCTGTTTTTATATCCGAGATACACCCTGTTTTTATATCCGAGATACACCCTGTTTTTATATCCGAGATACACCCTGTTTTTATATTCGAGATACACCCTGTTTTTATATCCGAGATACACCCTGTTTTTATAGCCAAGATACACCCTGTTTTTATAGCCAAGATACACCCTGTTTTTATAGCCAAGATACACCCTGTTTTTATATCCGAGATACACCCTGTTTTTATATCCGAGATACACCCTGTTTTTATATTCGAGATACACCCTGTTTTTATAGCCAAGATACACCCTGTTTTTATATTCGAGATACACCCTGTTTTTATATTCGAGATACACCCTGTTTTTATAGCCAAGATACACCCTGTTTTTATAGCCAAGATACACCCTGTTTTTATAGCCAAGATACACCCTGTTTTTATATCCGAGATACACCCTGTTTTTATATCCGAGATACACCCTGTTTTTATAGCCAAGATACACCCTGTTTTTATATTCGAGATACACCCTGTTTTTATATTCGAGATACACCCTGTTTTTATAGCCAAGATACACCCTGTTTTTATAGCCAAGATACACCCTGTTTTTATAGCCAAGATACACCCTGTTTTTATATCCGAGATACACCCTGTTTTTATAGCCAAGATACACCCTGTTTTTATAGCCAAGATACACCCTGTTTTTATATCCGAGATACACCCTGTTTTTATAGCCAAGATACACCCTGTTTTTATAGCCAAGATACACCCTGTTTTTATATCCGAGATACACCCTGTTTTTATAGCCAAGATACACCCTGTTCCAACCGCCATGACGAAACAACAGATATATAGAATGGGTCACAAGGTTAAGATTAGTATGAAAGATACCAATAATTCATAGCAGACAGTATCTGTTGTGTCAACAGTTTCCTGGGGGGGGGCTTGGGTTTTCCGACTTGTTGACTGATTGTAGTTGTATGCATGTCACGTTCGGCCGTTTGGCAGGTCAGGGGTTTCAGAGTTTCCTAGTTCCAGTTGACGTGTGAGCTCAGCATTGATCTGACAGGCAACAGGCCAGTTAGTATGTTTGTATTGATTGTGAACAAGTGGGGCATGTTATTGTGTTGCAGATGTTTTGGTGGATTGGTTTTGAATGTCACTTTATTTTTGGATTTATTTTTTTTACCTTCATTTTTTTTTCAATAATTAAACAAAATTATAATAAAGATTCCTTTTTTTCTATTTTGATGTTTAATTCACATTTTGAAGCAGCCAATTAGAGAGAGGAGGTAGGAATTATGTTTAATTGACATTATGAAGCAACCAATTAGAGAGTGGAGGTAGGAATTATGTTTAATTGACATTATGAAGCAGCCAATTAGAGAGAGGAGGTAGGAATTATGTTTAATTGACATTATGAAGCAGCCAATTCGAGAGAGGAGGTAGGAATTATGTTTAATTGACATTATGAAGCAGCCAATTAGAGAGAGGAGGTAGGAATTATGTTTAGTTGACATTATGAAGCAGCCAATTAGAGAGAGGAGGTAGGAATTATGTTTAATTGACGTTATGAAGCAGCCAATTAGAGAGAGGAGGTAGGAATTATGTTTAATTGACATTATGAAGCAGCCAATTAGAGAGAGGAGGTAGGAATTATGTTTAATTGACATTATGTTACAGCCAATTAGAGAGAGGAGGTATGTTTAATTGACATTATGTTACAACCAATTAGAGAGAGGAGGTAGGAGTTATGCTTAATTGACATTATGTTACAACCAATTAGAGAGAGGAGGGAGGAGTTATGTTTAATTGACATTATGTTACAACCAATTAGAGAGAGGAGGTAGGAATCATGTTTTATTCATATCATGTTACAGCCAATTAGAGAGAGGAGGTAGGAGTTATGTTTTACTGACATTATGTTACAACCAATTAGAGAGAGGAGGGATGAGTTATGTTTAATTGACATTATGTTACAGCCAATTAGAGAGAGGAGGGAGGAGTTATGTTTAATTGACATTATGAAGCAGCCAATTAGAGAGAGGAGGTAGGAGTTATGGCCATGGAGAATTGAATCTCTGTCTCGTCTGTCGATGGAAAGTAAGATATGTGGCCATGGGGGATTGAGCCCTTCTCTCCGGGGTCGATGGACAGTCAGATGTGTTGCCATGGGCTCTGCACCAGAACCTTCTCTCTTCTCTGATCCCAGAAAAGGTTGGAACACGTCCAAGTGTGTGTATGAGAGAGCGAGAGAGAGAGAGAGAGAGAGAGAGAGAGAGACAGAGAGAGAGAGAGAGAGACAGAGAGAGAGAGAGGGGAGAGAGAGAGGAGAGAGAGAGAGAGAGAGAGAGAGACAGAGAGAGAGAGACAGAGAGAGACAGAGAGACAGAGAGACAGAGACAGAGAGACAGAGAGAGAGAGAGAGGGAGAGAGAGAGAGAGAGAGAGAGAGAGAGAGAGAGAGAGAGAGAGTATACTAAACATTATGAACACATTCTCTTTCCATGACAGACTGACCAGGTGAATCCAGGTGAAATCTATGATCCCTCTATGATCCCTTCCTGGTTGAAGGAAGGATTTTTAAGCCTTGAGACAATTGAGACGTGGATGGTGTATGTGTGCCATTCAGAGGGTGAATGGACAAGTTAAAATATTGAAGTGCGTTTGAACTGGATATGGTAGTCCGTGCCAGGCGCATTGGTGTAAAGAACTGCAACGCTGCTGGGTTTTTATTTATTAGATCTTGTCTCATCGCTGCGACTCCCCCGACGGGCTCGGGGAGAGGTGAAGTCATGCGTCCTTAATCCACCCGAAATCCAGCCGCACCACTACTGATCTTTAGGTATGTAACAATTTACTAGCATATGTCTCCTGGTCTGGGTAATACTGTAGGAGCGCTATAGGCTACGTGGCCTGCGGTCCACGCTTTGGAGTCAGAACGTTGAATACGAGAAAATAATTGTTGCATGTATACATGGTTTTGAAATATCATTGATAATCAATAACGCTGATTAAGACCAATGTCTTAATCAGGAAACACCGTTTTCAACTGGCTACTGGGGTCAGCCTGCAGGCACACGGCCCGCCACAAGGAGTCGCTAGAGTACGATGAACCAAGCCCCCACCAGTCAAAAGCCGGACGACGCTGGGCCAGTTGTACGCAGTCTTATGGGACTCGTGGCCACGGCAGGGTTGTGGTCCGGGAAGGAACCCAGGTCTGTAATAACGTCTCTAGACCGCTGCAGCACACGGAAAGGCTGCTGGGTATTTCATCTCTCTCTGCATCTCTCTGCCCCTCTGTTTCCCCCTCTCTCTTTCTCCATCTCTTTCCACTACTCTCTCTCCATCTCACTGCATCTCTCCCTCTCGCTGCATCTCTCTCCATCCCTCTCTCTGTCTCCACCTCTCTCCCCCTCCTCCCCTCTCTCTCTCCCTCTCTCCATCTCGCTGCATCTCTCTCCATCCCTCTCCCTTTCTCTCTCCCCCCCCCTCTCTCCCTCTCTCCATCTCTCTCCACCTCTCTCCCTCCACCTCCCCCCCCCGTCTCCCCCTCTCCCTCTCGCTGCATCTCTCGCTTCTTTCTCCAGAGTGCAGTAGCAGACTCCATACAAGAGTTCTGCAGAGAGAAAGGGAGGGGGGGGGGTGGGGGGAGGGGGTGCTTTTGACGGCAGGCGGCATGTGGAATTTAAATGACAGCTATTCTACGTCACTGAGAGGCACCCCCTGGCCGACAGACTCCACATCCACATCCTGATATAGAAGGATAGAAAACAGAGAGATTAGAAGGAAACGACGACAGAAAAAAAAGGAGAAGAATTAGGCTATTCTGGTGCATTATTTTATTTCACCTTTATGTCAGCCAATCACAAAACAAAACACCTTTATGTCAGCCAATCACAAAACAAAACACCTTTATCTCAGCCAATCACAAAAGAAAAACAAATAATACAATATGACATGAAAGCAGTGGTTCGTTTAGACGACTGAAATGTATTTAAAAACAGTTACAATGTCTGAAGAAAATGATCGTCATTTATTATAATCAAAACGCTCTAAGGATCGTCTTCCGGTGATAGAAGTTGATGCTGCCTGCGTTGTGTTATCTAGTTCATTGCGCTGAAACCGGAGTTCAGCAGGGTGTTTGTGTGACGGAAGTCGTCTCAGTTCTGAAGGAACTAGCGCCGAGCAGACCCGCCGGGCAACAACAACAAAAAAACAGGTTGAATCAACGTTGTTTCTCACGTCATTCCAACCAACAACAACAACATCACTGTGATGATGTTGAATCAACGTGGAAAACTAATTGGATTTGTAAAAAAAGTCATCAACATAAAGGGCATTTCATTTTTTTTCCTTCTTTCTCCCAAATCCAATGACATTTCTTGTTGATTACACGTCGAATTAGTTTGACAGGTCAACCAAATGTAAATCAAAACTAGACGTTTGTGGCCAGTGGGGTTGGGAGCCAGCCCAGCGAGCAGCGCAGGCACCGTCGGTCCGTCCATCCTTCCAGCAGCCACTCTTCTGCAGAGCGCACTCACTCACTCACACGCACGTACTCACGCACACAAACACGTTGTAGTCAGTCCTACCGTGTGCGTTGCGTGCAGGGCAGCTCGGCTCGCTGCTCGCAGCTGGGATAGGACGAGAAAGAAGACCACGGGAGAAGGAGAAGACAAGGGGTGTGTGAAAAAGGGACTTACGTTCGACTGGAAGATGTTGGACTGGGATATTTGTACCGCGGCGGACCAAGGAACACGGTACACAATGAGCCCTATTGGATTACAGTGATTGTGCTGCTCTTTCTCAGCGGTGTGTGTGGAGTTAACAACAGGATTAATATTCTATACCTCGGGAAGGAAGGAAGGAAAGAAGGAATAAACGCCTGTCTTCATTTGGTTTGAGTTCCAGAGGACGCGGGGGGGAACCGGCTGGGCTGTTGTAATGTCACCTCATCACCCCGCTGTTCTGAAGCTCTATGAAAGGGAGAGGCTGTAAGTATGTCCATGTGTAATATGTCTTTCTGTCAGTGTCCATGTCCCCCTGCAGGTTCCCCCCGGTCTGTCTCTCCCTTGTCTATTCATGTTTTCATTATCGACATGACTGTTGGGTTTTTCAATGGTAGCGATAGGCTGCCCCGTTTTACGCATAGCCTTACCGTGCCTTGACTCTCCAAAGTGCAGCGAACACTAGGCTGTGTGTGTGTGTGTGTGTGTGTGTGTGTGTGTGTGTGTGTGTGTGTGTGTGTGTTGTAGGATATGAGGGAAAGCTCAGCTCTTTTTGTCTTTGTGTTTGATTTCATTGTGATCAACTGTGCTTCAGAACTAAACCCCCAGCCTGTAGGTTACCATGGGTGCACAGAGGTACCATTACCCACAACCACCTTTGTCCTGGTTAGGTTACATATCAACCTATAACCCCTTCTCTCCCCCTAGCCTGCTACATATCATCCTACCACCCCAATATAACCCCCTCCACCCCCTCTACATATCATCCTACCACCCCAATATAACCCCTCCACCCCCCTCTACATATCATCCTACCACCCCAATATAATCCCCTCCACCCACCTCTACATATCACCCTACCACCCCAATATAACCCCCTCTACCCAATATAACCCCCTCTACATATCACCCTACCACCCCAATATAACCCCCTCTACATATCACCCTACCACCCCAATATAACCCCCTCTACATATCACCCTGCCACCCCAATATAACCCCCTCTACCCAATATAACCCCTTCTACATATCACCCTACCACCCCAATATAACCCCTCTACATATCACCCTACCACCCCAATATAACCCCCTCTACATTTCACCCTACCACCACAATATAACCCCCTCTACCCCCCTGCTACATATCATACTACCACCCCAATATAACCCCTTCTACATATCACCCTACCACCCCAATATAACCCCTCTACATATCACCCTACCACCCCAATATAACCCCCTCTACATTTCACCCTACCACCACAATATAACCCCCTCTACCCCCCTGCTACATATCATACTACCACCCCAATATAACCCCCTCTATATATCACCCTACCACCCCAATATAACCCCCTCTACATATCATCCTACCACCCCAATATAACCCCCTCTACATATCACCCTACCACCCAATATAACCCCCTCTACATATCATCCTACCACCCCAGTATAACCCCCTCTACATTAACCCACCACCCCAATATAACCCCCTCTACCCGCCTCTACATATCACCCTACCACCCCAATATAACCCCATCCACATATCACCCTACCACCCAATATAACCCCCTCTACATATCATCATACCACCCAATATAACCCCCTCTACATATCACCCTACCACCCCAATATAACCCCCTCTACATATCACCCTACCACCCCAATATAACCCCTCTACATATCATCCTACCACCCCAATATAACCCCCTCTACATATCACCCTACCACCCCAATACAACCCCTCTACATATCATCCTACCACCCCAATATAACCCCCTCTACATATCACCCTACCACCCCAATATAACCCCCTCTACATATCACCCTACCACCCCAATATAACCCCCTCTACATATCACCCTACCACCCCAATATAACCCCCTCTACATATCACCCTACCACCCCAATATAACCCCCTCTACATATCACCCTACCACCCCAATATAACCCCCTCTACATATCACCCTACCACCCCAATATAACCCCCTCTACATATCACCCTACCACCCCAATATAACCCCCTCTACATATCACCCTACCACCCCAATATAACCCCCTCTACATATCATCCTACCACCCCAATATAACCCCCTGCTAAATATCTAGTTGTGGTTTTAAGAACAACCCAACACAGATGTAGGATTGTAATTTGATCACAATTTTGTTACTGAGAATATCCCTTCACAGCAAGAAATGCAAAACTTGTAGTTTATTTTCCTTTTAAAAAGGCTTCTAAAGTTAGTAATATCCACTTTGAAAATTCAGACTTGATTTGCCCTAAAGAAAAACATTTATCAACCCCGTATCAACCCCATACAAAAAATATCCATGAATTATAATCCACATAATAATTGACATGTCCTGTTGCTGCAGGATTACTTTCCTGCTGTAGCAAACTGGCTCAAATGAAGATCCTACATCTGTAACTGGTGGAATAAACGGAGTCGTAGTTCCGTTTCGGCACCGATATGTGTGTGTGAGCAGAGTGATCTTGTTGCAGACTCGTGTCATAATCATGTGAGCGGAGCGCAGGACGAGCATCTCTCTCTCTCTCTCTCTGAAGACTAAACAGCGCACCGGAGCCCCCGGTAAAAGCACAATAAGACAAACACCCTCTGTATCTGCCTGCCCTCGATATCGCCGCTGTCTAGAGCTCCTGGGGGTTTGTGCGGATGTTGCAAGCATTACGTGAGACAGGAGGGGAAACGAATGAATTGTTCAAACCCCCCCCCCCCCCCCCCCTACCATTAACGCAAACCCTTCGCTGAGAGAACATGATGTGGGCATGAAGCGTGTGGGATTTTCGGGGAGGAGAAGAGACGGTGAGAACAGATGCTACAGGGTTACACTTCTTCCCTCATTGGCTCTCCTCGTCGACACTGCGGGTTTCTGCTGTCCATCGGTTTCCCATTCAGCCTCAGAACTTCCTTTGTGTCTCGGTGGTCCAGCAAGGCTACAGGCTCTGAATGACCGACTGTGACAAAAAATACTGTTGATTTTTTTTTTTTTTTTTTTTTTAAGAATATTGAACCCAACCATTTGATCAGTCACAGCCGAGATAATAGTAACGGGTAAATTCGGAGAGCCACGAGTCACTTTTTCCGCTTTTCATGTTGGTGCGTGCTAGTAAAACAGGCATGGTACAGTGCCAGGTATCAACAGCCAATCCAGTAAGGTGAATGGAAACTATAGTGAGCTTCAATTGGTCAAATAGCAACACGATGTCGCAAGAGTATAGGCATAAAGTTCAGCTCAAGCCAACTTTGATCCGGTTCCGTGTTAAACATCACTCGCCTATGTAAGCATTGCCCAACGGTCCCCCAACATGCTATATGGGTCTCGTGTGTCAGGATCTGTCACCCACGCCCACCAACAACTTGACTCGCTGGGGGGAGAGAGAGAGATGTACGCATTGCCCAACGGCCCCCAACATGCTATATGGGTCTCTTGTGTCAGGATCTGTCACCCACGCCCACCAACAACTTGACTCGCTGGGGGGAGAGAGAGAGATGTACGCATTGCCCAACGGTCCCCCAACATGCTATATGGGTCTCGTGTGTCAGGATCTGTCACCCACGCCCACCAACAACTTGACTCGCTGGGGGGAGAGAGAGAGATGTAAGCATTGCCCAACGGTCCCCCAACATGCTATATGGGTCTCGTGTGTCAGGATCAGTCACCCCACGCCCACCAACAACTTGACTCGCTGGGGGGAGAGAGAGAGATGTACGCATTGCCCAACGGTCCCCCAACATGCTATATGGGTCTCTTGTGTCAGGATCTGTCACCCACGCCCACCAACAACTTGACTCGCTGGGGGGAGAGAGAGAGATGTACGCATTGCCCAATGCTATATGGGTCTCTTGTGTCAGGATCTGTCACCCACGCCCACCAACAACTTGACTCGCTGGGGGGAGAGAGAGAGATGTACGCATTGCCCAACGGCCCCCAACATGCTATATGGGTCTCTTGAGTCAGGATCTGTCACCCACGCCCACCAACAACTTGACTCGCTGGGGGGAGAGAGAGAGATGTACGCATTGCCCAACGGCCCCCAACATGCTATATGGGTCTCGTGTGTCAGGATCTGTCACCCACGCCCACCAACAACTTGACTCGCTGGGGGGAGAGAGAGAGATGTAAGCATTGCCCAATGGTCCCCCAACATGCTATATGGGTCTCGTGTGTCAGGATCTGTCACCCACGCCCACCAACAACTTGACTCGCTGGGGGGAGAGAGAGAGATGTACGCATTGCCCAACGGTCCCCAACATGCTATATGTGTCTCTTGTGTCAGGATCTGTCACCCACGCCCACCAACAACTTGACTCGCTGGGGGGAGAGAGAAAGATGTACGCATTGCCCAACGGTCCCCCAACATGCTATATGGGTCTCTTGTGTCAGGATCTGTCACCCACGCCCACCAACAACTTGACTCGCTGGAGAGAGAGAGAGGGAGATTTTTTTGTATATTATCTTGCTTTGGCAATGTTAACACATGTTTCCCATGCCAATAAAGCCCTTGAATTGAATTGAGAGAGAGAGGGAACCACAGAGAGAGAGAGAGAAACAGAGAGAGAGAGACAGAAACAGAGAGAGAGAATATGTTTTGTCCTACATTCCGCAGAGCAAGCAGCCGGCCGATAGGAGGCTGCAGTCCCGGGTCCCGCCAGTAGGTGTCGTCGGTGTATTGTGGTGCATCCAGTAACACTTTAATGAGAAATCAAAATGAATTTACATCTTCTCTTCTTTCCCCTTCCGTGCTCTCGGAGCCAGTCACGTTGTAGAGGCACAGTTCTTACATCTGACTGAGTCTCGGATCGCAACATGGACAGGGAGGGAGGGAGACAGAGAGAGAGAGAGAGGGAGGGAGAGAGAGAGAGAGAGAAGCATTGATGTTTTAACAGTGTGAATAAGTCGTGGCCCTGATTGAAATTGAAATGAGAGAGAAGGATAGAGAAAGAGAGAGAGAGAAGAGTTGATGTTTAAACAGGGTGAATCAGCTTGGTCCTGGCCTATAGCAATAGAGAGAGAGAGAGAAGTCTGGTCCTGGCCTATAGCAGCAGAGAGAGAGAGAAGTCTGGTCCTGGCCTATAGCAGTAGAGAGAGAGAGAGAAGTCTGGTCCTGGCCTATAGCAGCAGAGAGAGAGAGAGAAGAGTTGATGTTTAAACAGGGTGAATCAGCTTGGTCCTGGCCTATAGCAATAGAGAGAGAGAGAGAAGTCTGGTCCTGGCCTATAGCAGCAGAGAGAGAGAGAAGTCTGGTCCTGGCCTATAGCAGTAGAGAGAGAGAGAGAAGTCTGGTCCTGGCCTATAGCAGCAGAGAGAGAGAGAGAGAAGTCTGGTCCTGGCCTATAGCAGTAGAGAGAGAGAGAGAGAAGTGTATATGTTTAAACAGGGTGAATCAGCCTGGTCCTGGCCTATAGCAGCAGACTATATAACCCCCCCAGATACCAGACAGTTAACCTATCTGTTAGTGGTTAGACTATAAAACCCCCCCAGATACCAGACAGTTAACCTATCTGTTAGTGGTTAGACTATATAACCCCCCCAGATACCAGACAGTTAACCTATCTGTTAGTGGTTAGACTATATAACCCCCCCAGATACCAGACAGTTAACCTATCTGTTAGTGGTTAGACTATATAACCCCCCCCAGATACCAGACAGTTAACCTATCTGTTAGTGGTTAGACTATATAACCCCCCCAGATACCAGACAGTTAACCTATCTGTTAGTGGTTAGACTCTATAACCCCCCCAGATACCAGACAGTTAACCTATCTGTTAGTGGTTAGACTATATAACCCCCCCAGATACCAGACAGTTAACCTATCTGTTAGTGGTTAGTCTATATAACCCCCCCAGATACCAGACAGTTAACCTATCTGTTAGTGGTTAGACTATATAACCCCCCCAGATACCAGACAGTTAACCTATCTGTTAGTGGTTAGACTCTATAACCCCCCCAGATACCAGACAGTTAACCTATCTGTTAGTGGTTAGACTATATAACCCCCCCCAGATACCAGACAGTTAACCTATCTGTTAGTGGTTAGACTATATAACCCCCCCCCAGATACCAGACAGTTAACCTATCTGTTAGTGGTTAGACTATATAACCCCCCCCCAGATACCAGACAGTTAACCTATCTGTTAGTGGTTAGACTCTATAACCCCCCCAGATACCAGACAGTTAACCCATCTGTTAGTAGTTAGACTATATAACCCCCCCCCCCATATACCAGACAGTTAACCTATCTGTTAGTGGTTAGACTCTATAACCCCAGATACCAGACAGTTAACCCATCTGTTAGTAGTTAGACTATATAACCCCCCCCCCAGATACCAGACAGTTAACCTATCTGTTAGTGGTTAGACTCTATAACCCCCCCAGATACCAGACAGTTAACCTATCTGTTAGTGGTTAGACTATATAACCCCCCCAGATACCAGACAGTTAACCCATCTGTTAGTAGTTAGACTATATAACCCCCCCCCAGATACCAGACAGTTAACCTATCTGTTAGTGGTTAGACTATATAACCCCCCCAGATACCAGACAGTTAACCTATCTGTTAGTGGTTAGACTATATAACCCCCCCAGATACCAGACAGTTAACCTATCTGTTAGTGGTTAGACTATATAACCCCCCCAGATACCAGACAGTTAACCTATCTGTTAGTGGTTAGACTATATAACCCCCCCAGATACCAGACAGTTAACCTATCTGTTAGTGGTTAGACTATATAACCCCCCCCAGATACCAGACAGTTAACCTATCTGTTAGTGGTTAGACTATATAACCCCCCCAGATACCAGACAGTTAACCTATCTGTTAGTGGTTAGACTATATAACCCCCCCAGATACCAGACAGTTAACCTATCTGTTAGTGGTTAGACTATGTAACCCCCCCAGATACCAGACAGTTAACCTATCTGTTAGTGGTTAGACTATATAACCCCCCCAGATACCAGACAGTTAACCTATCTGTTAGTGGTTAGACTATATAACCTCCCCAGATACCAGACAGTTAACCCATGTGTTAGTGGTTAGACTATATAACCCCCCCAGATACCAGACAGTTAACCTATCTGTTAGTGGTTAGACTATATAACCCCCCCAGATACCAGACAGTTAACCTATCTGTTAGTGGTTAGACTATATAACCCCCCCAGATACCAGACAGTTAACCTATCTGTTAGTGGTTAGACTCTATAACCCCCCCCCAGATACCAGACAGTTAACCTATCTGTTAGTGGTTAGACTATATAACCCCCCCAGATACCAGACAGTTAACCTATCTGTTAGTGGTTAGACTATATAACCCCCCCCAGATACCAGACAGTTAACCTATCTGTTAGTGGTTAGACTCTATAACCCCCCCAGATACCAGACAGTTAACCTATCTGTTAGTGGTTAGACTATATAACCCCCCCAGATACCAGACAGTTAACCTATCTGTTAGTGGTTAGACTATATAACCCCCCCAGATACCAGACAGTTAACCTATCTGTTAGTGGTTAGACTATATAACCCCCCCAGATACCAGACAGTTAACCTATCTGTTAGTGGTTAGACTATATAACCCCCCCAGATACCAGACAGTTAACCTATCTGTTAGTGGTTAGACTATATAACCCCCCCAGATACCAGACAGTTAACCTATCTGTTAGTGGTTAGACTATATAACCCCCCCAGATACCAGACAGTTAACCTATCTGTTAGTGGTTAGACTCTATAACCCCCCCAGATACCAGACAGTTAACCTATCTGTTAGTGGTTAGACTATATAACCCCAGATACCAGACAGTTAACCTATCTGTTAGTGGTTAGACTCTATAACCCCCCCAGATACCAGACAGTTAACCTATCTGTTAGTGGTTAGACTATATAACCCCCCCAGAAATAGAGGGAGGGAAGCTGAATGTTTCAGTAATGAGTTTAGCCCAGGTATACTCCCCCCTCCCCTCGCTGCCTGCACAGGTGTGTGTGTGTGTGTGTGTGTGTGTGTGTGTGTGTGTGTGTGGGGTGGACTCAGGTGCAGAGTTAACTCACAGAGATTTATCCCTGTTATGTCACAGGGCACTGTTTCCCATCACACACAAACACAAACAAAACGTTATTCAGTCATCCTAAAGAGGTGTGTGGTCTTGGCCCTAACACGGTCCTGTGTTCCTCAGGCCCTAACATGGTCGTGTGTTCCTCAGGCCCTAACATGGTCCCGCCAGTCAGACCAATTTGAGCAGAATGACACAGAGAGAGAGATGGATGTGTGGAGAGAGAGAGAGTGGTGGAGAGAAAGAAGGAGAGACAATAGAGGGATAGGAGAGAGAGTGATGGAGAGGAATATAGGGTATATATGGCGAGAGAGGAAGAGGTTCACACAGGGCGCTCAGAGCAGATGGCAGGGCTGCTGCTGCTGCTGTGGCCGGGATGGAGAGAGAGAGGGATGGAGAGAGACAGAGAATCTCAGAGAGAGAGAGAGAGGGATGGAGAGAGGGATGGAGAGAGAGAGAATCTCAGAGAGAGAGGGAAAGAGGGATGGAGAGAGAGGGATGGAGAAAGACAGAGAATTTCCGAGAGAGAGAGAGAGTGATGGAGAGAGGGATGGAGAGAGAGAGGCAGTGGGATGGAGGGAGAGAATCTCAGAGAGAGAGAGAGGTAGAGAATCTCAGAGAGAGAGAGAGGTAGAGAATCTCAGAGAGAGAGAGAGAGGGAGTGGTAGAGAATCTCAGAGAGAGAGAGAGGTAGAGAAGGCAGTCACCCAGGTATGAGAGCGAGAGGTAGAGAGAAGGCAGTCACCCAGGTATGAGAGAGAGGTAGAGAATCTCAGAGAGAGAGAGAGGTAGAGAAGGCAGTCACCTAGGTATGAGAGCGAGAGGTAGAGAAGGCAGTCACCCAGGTATGAGAGAGAGAGGTAGAGAATCTCAGAGAGAGAGAGAGAGGTAGAGAAGGCAGTCACCCAGGTATGAGAGAGAGAGGTAGAGAAGGCAGTCACCCAGGTATGAGAGAGAGAGGTAGAGAATCTCAGAGAGAGAGAGAGGTAGAGAAGGCAGTCACCCAGGTATGAGAGAGAGAGGTAGAGAATCTCAGAGAGAGAGAGGTAGAGAAGGCAGTCACCCAGGTATGAGAGAGAGAGGTAGAGAATCTCAGAGAGAGAGAGAGGTAGAGAAGGCAGTCACCCAGGTATGAGAGAGAGAGGTAGAGAATCTCAGAGAGAGAGAGAGGTAGAGAAGGCAGTCACCCAGGTATGAGAGAGAGAGGTAGAGAATCTCAGAGAGAGAGAGGTAGAGAAGGCAGTCACCCAGGTATGAGAGAGAGAGGTAGAGAATCTCAGAGAGAGAGAGGTATAGAGAAGGCAGTCACCCAGGTATGAGAGCGAGATTTAGAGAAGGCAGTCACCCAGGTATGAGAGAGAGAGGTAGAGAGAAGGCAGTCACCCAGGTAAGAGAGCGAGAGGTAGAGAGAAGGCAGTCACCCAGGTATGAGAGAGAGAGGTAGAGAATCTCAGAGAGAGAGAGAGGTAGAGAAGGCAGTCACCCAGGTATGAGAGAGAGAGGTAGAGAAGGCAGTCACCCAGGTATGAGAGAGAGAGGTAGAGAATCTCAGAGAGAGAGGTAGAGAAGGCAGTCACCCAGGTATGAGAGAGAGAGGTAGAGAAGGCAGTCACCCAGGTATGAGAGAGAGAGGTAGAGAATCTCAGAGAGAGAGAGAGGTAGAGAAGGCAGTCACCCAGGTATGAGAGAGAGAGGTAGAGAATCTCAGAGAGAGAGAGAGGTAGAGAAGGCAGTCACCCAGGTATGAGAGAGAAAGTTAGAGAATCT
The DNA here is from genome assembly GCF_013265735.2 of Oncorhynchus mykiss. Taxonomy (NCBI): domain Eukaryota; kingdom Metazoa; phylum Chordata; class Actinopteri; order Salmoniformes; family Salmonidae; genus Oncorhynchus; species Oncorhynchus mykiss. The sequence continues at coordinate 65,539,923 of NC_048577.1, forward strand.
CAGAGAGAGAGAGAGGTAGAGAAGGCAGTCACCCAGGTATG
>NC_048577.1:65544963-65552463 GCF_013265735.2 Oncorhynchus mykiss
TTCCATTTTCCTGCATAGTAAAACCAGGATGAGGCCTCTACTGCCATTCATTCCAATTAGACTGGGCTTTGGGATTTCTCCCTGACCAAGATGGCTGCCATTTTCCACTCCATTCCGGAACTTTGAGGGTTTATGACATAACTCCCTTCTAGTCATTTAAGCTTCAGCTTCAAGGGAAAGTTTCATAGGATCTCTATGGAATATATCCCCGTGATGTAATTAAACAATAAGGGACGAAGAGGTGTGGTATATGGCCAATATACCCCTGCTAAAGGTATATAGGACACAGTCCTTAGCCGTGGTGTATTGGTCCATATATCACAAACCCCCTAAGGTTGCCTTTTTGCCATGATAAACTGGTTACCAACGTAATTAGAGGAGTAAAAATAAATGTTTCGTCATAGCCGTGATATACGGTCTGATATACCACGGCTGTCAGCCAATCAGCATTCAGGGCTCGAACCTTCCAGTTTATAATTGATTGTAAAGCACAGGATTTGCATTTTTTTTTTTTTTTAAAGCCTAATGACCGTTTAGCGCGGCTAACTGCTAACTGGAACAATGGAAGGGTTCATTTTGAAATGTGCAGTGCTTCATTTATAAATTGTGAAGTGCTGGAACAAAACGTGAGCGAGGAGGGGGCGGGGTGGAGGAGGGGGCGGGGTGGTGTGTGCGACCTGGGGGGTTCTGAGGTTCTGGAACGCATTTAAAAAAAATCACTGGCATTATCATGGCTTTTGCATATTGGCATGGAGCAGTAGATTAGAGAGAGAGAGGGGTTTTGCATATTGGCATGGAGCAGTAGATTAGAGAGAGAGAGGGGTTTTGCATATTGGCATTGAGCAGGAGATTAGAGCGAGAGAGGGGTTTTGCATATTGGCATGGAGCAGTAGATTAGAGAGAGAGAGGGGTTTTGCATATTGGCATGGAGCAGTAGATTAGAGAGAGAGAGGGGTTTTGCATATTGGCATGGAGCAGTAGATTAGAGAGAGAGAGGGGTTTTGCATATTGGCATTGAGCAGGAGATTAGAGCGAGAGAGGGGTTTTGCATATTGGCATGGAGCAGTAGATTAGAGAGAGAGGGGTTTTGCATATTGGCATGGAGCAGTAGATTAGAGAGAGAGAGGGGTTTTGCATATTGGCATGGAGCAGTAGATTAGAGAGAGAGAGGGGTTTTGCATATTGGCATGGAGCAGTAGATTAGAGAGAGAGAGGGGTTTTGCATATTGGCATGGAGCAGTAGATTAGAGAGAGAGAGGGGTTTTGCATATTGGCATGGAGCAGTAGATTAGAGAGAGAGAGGGGTTTTGCATATTGGCATGGAGCAGTAGATTAGAGAGAGAGAGGGGTTTTGCATATTGGCATGGAGCAGTAGATTAGAGAGAGAGAGGGGTTTTGCATATTGGCATGGAGCAGTAGATTAGAGAGAGAGAGGGGTTTTGCATATTGGCATGGAGCAGTAGATTAGAGAGAGAGAGGGGTTTTGCATATTGGCATGGAGCAGTAGATTAGAGAGAGAGAGGGGTTTTGCATATTGGCATGGAGCAGTAGATTAGAGAGAGAGGGGTTTTGCATATTGGCATGGAGCAGTAGATTATAGAGAGAGGGGTTTTGCATATTGGCATTGAGCAGGAGATTAGAGCGAGAGAGGGGTTTTGCATATTGGCATGGAGCAGTAGATTAGAGAGAGAGGGGTTTTGCATATTGGCATGGAGCAGTAGATTAGAGAGAGAGAGGGGTTTTGCATATTGGCATGGAGCAGTAGATTAGAGAGAGAGAGGGGTTTTGCATATTGGCATGGAGCAGTAGATTAGAGAGAGAGAGGGGTTTTGCATATTGGCATGGAGCAGTAGATTAGAGAGAGAGAGGGGTTTTGCATATTGGCATGGAGCAGTAGATTAGAGAGAGAGAGGGGTTTTGCATATTGGCATGGAGCAGTAGATTAGAGAGAGAGAGGGGTTTTGCATATTGGCATGGAGCAGTAGATTAGAGAGAGAGAGGGGTTTTGCATATTGGCATGGAGCAGTAGATTAGAGAGAGAGAGGGGTTTTGCATATTGGCATGGAGCAGTAGATTAGAGAGAGAGAGAGAGGGGTTTTGCATATTGGCATGGAGCAGTAGATTAGAGAGAGAGAGGGGTTTTGCATATTGGCATGGAGCAGTAGATTAGAGAGAGAGAGAGAGGGGTTTTGCATATTGGCATGGAGCAGTAGATTAGAGAGAGAGGGCTTTTGCATATTGGCATGGAGCAGTAGATTAGAGAGAGAGAGGGGTTTTGCATATTGGCATGGAGCAGTAGATTAGAGAGAGAGGGGGGTTTTGCATATTGGCATGGAGCAGTAGATTAGAGAGAGAGAGGGGTTTTGCATATTGGCATGGAGCAGTAGATTAGAGAGAGAGGGGGGTTTTGCATATTGGCATGGAGCAGTAGATTAGAGAGAGAGAGGGGTTTTGCATATTGGCATGGAGCAGTAGATTAGAGAGAGAGAGGGGTTTTGCATATTGGCATGGAGCAAGAGATTAGAGAGAGAGGGGTTTTGCATATTGGCATGGAGCAGTAGATTAGAGAGAGAGAGGGGTTTTGCATATTGGCATGGAGCAGTAGATTAGAGAGAGAGAGGGGTTTTGCATATTGGCATGGAGCAGTAGATTAGAGAGAGAGGGGTTTTGCATATTGGCATGGAGCAGTAGATTATAGAGAGAGGGGTTTTGCATATTGGCATTGAGCAGGAGATTAGAGCGAGAGAGGGGTTTTGCATATTGGCATGGAGCAGTAGATTAGAGAGAGAGGGGTTTTGCATATTGGCATGGAGCAGTAGATTAGAGAGAGAGAGGGGTTTTGTATATTGGCATGGAGCAGTAGATTAGAGAGAGAGAGGGGTTTTGCATATTGGCATGGAGCAGTAGATTAGAGAGAGAGGGGGGTTTTGCATATTGGCATGGAGCAGTAGATTAGAGAGAGAGAGGGGTTTTGCATATTGGCATGGAGCAGTAGATTAGAGAGAGAGGGGTTTTGCATATTGGCATGGAGCAGTAGATTAGAGAGAGAGGGGTTTTGCATATTGGCATGGAGCAGTAGATTAGAGAGAGAGGGGTTTTGCATATTGGCATGGAGCAGTAGATTAGAGAGAGAGGGGTTTTGCATATTGGCATGGAGCAGTAGATTAGAGAGAGAGGGGTTTTGCATATTGGCATGGAGCAGTAGATTAGAGAGAGAGGGGTTTTGCATATTGGCATGGAGCAGTAGATTAGAGAGAGAGAGGGGTTTTGCATATTGGCATGGAGCAGTAGATTAGAGAGAGAGAGGGGTTTTGCATATTGGCATGGAGCAGTAGATTAGAGAGAGAGAGGGGTTTTGCATATTGGCATGGAGCAGTAGATTAGAGAGAGAGGGGTTTTGCATATTGGCATGGAGCAGTAGATTAGAGAGAGAGGGGTTTTGCATATTGGCATGGAGCAGTAGATTAGAGAGAGAGAGGGGTTTTGCATATTGGCTTGGAGCAGTAGATTAGAGAGAGAGGGGTTTTGCATATTGGCATGGAGCAGTAGATTAGAGAGAGAGGGGTTTTGCATATTGGCATGGAGCAGTAGATTAGAGAGAGAGAGGGGTTTTGCATATTGGCTTGAAGCAGTAGATTAGAGAGAGAGGGGTTTTGCATATTGGCATGGAGCAGTAGATTAGAGAGAGGGGGGTTTTGCATATTGGCATGGAGCAGTAGATTAGAGAGAGAGAGGGGTTTTGCATATTGGCTTGGAGCAGTAGATTAGAGAGAGAGGGGTTTTGCATATTGGCATGGAGCAGTAGATTAGAGAGAGAGAGGGGTCTTGCATATTGGCATGGAGCAGTAGATTAGAGAGAGAGGGGTCTTGCATATTGGCATGGAGCAGTAGATTAGAGAGAGAGGGGTTTTGCATATTGGCATGGAGCAGTAGATTAGAGAGAGAGGGGTTTTGCATATTGGCATGGAGCAGTAGATTAGAGAGAGAGGGGTTTTGCATATTGGCATGGAGCAGTAGATTAGAGAGAGAGGGGTTTTGCATATTGGCATGGAGCAGTAGATTAGAGAGAGAGGGGTTTTGCATATTGCACACATGGGCAAAACACATATTTTTTTTGTAGCCTTGGGTCTGGGAAAATGTGTCCTTTTTAATAAACACCTTTCATCCAGTTTATGATTGGAAACTGTAGCAGAGTCTTTTATAATACTTAAATGATTGGAAACTGTAGCAGAGTCTTTTATAATAACACTTAAATGATTGAAAATGACAGAGTACTTTCACACATCGACAAAAAACTGAGAATCTGAGATCCGGAATAAAAAATGAAAAAAAACGGCCTTGTCTTGAATCCGTCAATAGCCGAGACCCAGGTGTGTAGGAGAGACATGAATTGGACAACTATGAGGAGGAAATTATAGTCTGAAAACAGATTTACAAGTTTCACTGACTCACCCAACGGAGAAGAGCAGCTCACTCACCGCCCCGCTGGGCCGATGCGCTCGTGTCACAAGCCTCTCTCTCTCGTCTTTCACTTTATAACGAAATGTGTTTTTGAAAGAAAAGCCTATTTTTTGTTGTTGTCCTATTAATAATAAAATAACATCAAATTGGTCAGAAATACAGTGTAGACATTGTTCATGTTATAAGTGACTATTGTAGCTGGAAACGGCTGATATTTAATGGAATATCTACATAGGCGTAAAGAGGCCCATTATCAGCAACCATCACTCCTGTGTTCCAATGGCACGTTGTGTTAGCTAATCCAAGTTTATCATTTTAAAAGGCTAATTGATCATTAGAAAACCCTTCTGCAATTACGTTATCACAGCTGAAAACTGTTGTCCTGATTAAAGAAGCAATACAACTGGCCTTCTTTTAGACTAGTTGAGTATCTGGAGCATCAGCATTTGTGGGTTCAATTACAGGCTTTAAAATGTCCAGAAACAAAGACCTTTCTTCTGGAACTCGTCAGTCTATTCTTGTTCTGAGAAACGAAGGTTACTACAGTATATATATGTTAGAGCTAGACCCCAACTCTAACATTCACTACAGTATCTATATGTTAGAACTAGACCCCAACTCTAACATTCACTACAGTATATATATGTTAGAACTCTAACATTCACTACAGTATCTATATGTTAGAACTAGACCCCAACTCTAACATTCACTACAGTATATATATGTTAGAACTAGACCCCAACTCTAACATTCACTACAGTATCTATATGTTAGAACTAGACCCCAACTCTAACATTCACTACAGTATATATATGTTAGAACTAGACCCCAACTCTAACATTCACTACAGTATATATATGTTAGAACTAGACCCCAACTCTAACATTCACTACAGTATCTATATGTTAGAACTAGACCCCAACTCTAACATTCACTACAGTATCTATATGTTAGAACTAGACCCCAACTCTAACATTCACTACAGTATCTATATGTTAGAACTAGACCAACTCTAACATTCACTACAGTATATATATGTTAGAACTCTAACATTCACTACAGTATATATATGTTAGAACTAGACCCCAACTCTAACATTCACTACAGTATCTATATGTTAGAACTAGACCCCAACTCTAACATTCACTACAGTATCTATATGTTAGAACTCTAACATTCACTACAGTATATATATGTTAGAACTAGACCCCAACTCTAACATTCACTACAGTATCTATATGTTAGAACTAGACCCCAACTCTAACATTCACTACAGTATCTATATGTTAGAACTAGACCCCAACTCTAACATTCACTACAGTATATATATGTTAGAACTCTAACATTCACTACAGTATCTATATGTTAGAACTCTAACATTCACTACAGTATATATATGTTAGAACTCTAACATTCACTACAGTATATATATGTTAGAACTCTAACATTCACTACAGTATATATATGTTAGAACTAGACCCCAACTCTAACATTCACTACAGTATCTATATGTTAGAACTCTAACATTCACTACAGTATATATATGTTAGAACTCTAACATTCACTACAGTATATATATGTTAGAACTAGACCCCAACTCTAACATGCACTACAGTATCTATATGTTAGAACTAGACCCCAACTCTAACATTCACTACAGTATCTATATGTTAGAACTAGACCCCAACTCTAACATTCACTACAGTATCTATATGTTAGAACTAGACCCCAACTCTAACATTCACTACAGTATCTATATGTTAGAACTAGACCCCAACTCTAACATTCACTACAGTATCTATATGTTAGAACTAGACCCCAACTCTAACATTCACTACAGTATCTATATGTTAGAACTAGACCCCAACTCTAACATTCACTACAGTATATATATATGTTAGAACTCTAACATTCACTACAGTATCTATATGTTAGAACTAGACCCCAACTCTAACATTCACTACAGTATCTATATGTTAGAACTCTAACATTCACTACAGTATATATATATGTTAGAACTCTAACATTCACTACAGTATATATATGTTAGAGCTAGACCCCAACTCTAACATTCACTACAGTATCTATATGTTAGAACTAGACCCCAACTCTAACATTCACTACAGTATCTATATGTTAGAACTAGACCCCAACTCTAACATTCACTACAGTATCTATATGTTAGAACTAGACCCCAACTCTAACATTCACTACAGTATCTATATGTTAGAACTAGACCCCAACTCTAACATTCACTACAGTATCTATATGTTAGAACTAGACCCCAACTCTAACATGCACTACAGTATATATATGTTAGAACTAGACCCTACCTCTAACATTCTGTTAAGTTGGCAGAGCATCTCTTTATAATGGCCAGACTCCCCCCCCCCCCCCCCCCCATCTTTAGCTACTTGTTGTATCAATATGTTGGAGAGGCTTCCGTTTTAAAGAACACCCTCTGTGTTCTGTGAGGCAGCTGCAGACTATGATCGATAATATCAAAAGCCGCCCTGAAGTCTAAACAAGACAGCCCCCCCCCCCCCCTGAAGTCTAAACAAGACAGCCCCCCCCCCCCCCCCGAAGTCTAAACAAGACAGCCCCCCCCCCCCCCCCTGAAGTCTAAACAAGACAGCCCCCCCCCTGAAGTCTAAACAAGACAGCCCCCCCCCTGAAGTCTAAACAAGACAGCCCCCCCCCCACCCCCCCCCCCCCCCCACCCACACACACACAATAATTTTTTTAATCATCAATTTCTCTCAGCCAATCATCAGTAATTTGTGTTAAAGTGCTGTGCTGGTTGAATGTCCTTCCCTGTCAGCCTGCTGAATGTCTGTTGGCAGTTTGTTTACTGTAAACAAAGAAGACGCAGCAATGTATCTGGTCTAACACCATTTTTCCATTTTTTTATTATTAAAGGTGTTTGATTGGTCGACTGCTTCAGCCAGTAAAAGGGTGGCTTTAATATTCTTGGGCAGTGGGATGACTTTTAGCTTCCCTTCAGGCCTGAGGGAACACGCTCTCTAGTCGGCTTAAATT
>NC_048577.1:65557463-65579963 GCF_013265735.2 Oncorhynchus mykiss
TATATAGGGAATAGGGCTCTGGTCTTTAGTAGTGTACTATATAGGGAATAGGGCTGTAGTATAAAGTAGTGTACTATATAGGGAAAAGGGCTGTAGTATAAAGTAGTGTACTATATAGGGAATAGGGCTGTAGTATAGAGTAGTGTACTATATAGGGAATAGGGCTGTAGTATAAAGTAGTGCACTATATAGGGAATAGGGCTGTAGTATAGAGTAGTGTACTATATAGGGAATAGGGCTGTAGTATAAAGTAGTGCACTATATAGGGAATAGGGCTGTAGTATAAAGTAGTGCACTATATAGGGAATAGGGCTGTAGTATAAAGTAGTGTACTATATAGGGAATAGGGCTGTAGTATAAAGTAGTGTACTATATAGGGCTGTAGTATAAAGTAGTGTACTATATAGTGAATAGGGCTGTAGTATAAAGTAGTGTACTATATAGGGAATAGGGCTGTAGTATAGAGTAGTGTACTATATAGGGAATAGGGCTGTAGTATAAAGTAGTGTACTATATAGGGAATAGGGCTGTAGTATAAAGTAGTGCACTATATAGGGAATAGGGCTGTAGTATAAAGTAGTGTACTATATAGGGCTGTAGTATAAAGTAGTGTACTATATAGGGCTGTAGTATAAAGTAGTGTACTATATAGGGCTGTAGTATAAAGTAGTGTACTATATAGGGCTGTAGTATAAAGTAGTGTACTATATAGGGCTGTAGTATAAAGTAGTGTACTATATAGGGCTGTAGTATAAAGTAGTGCACTATATAGGGAATAGGGCTGTAGTATAAAGTAGTGTACTATATAGGGAATAGGGCTGTAGTATAAAGTAGTGTACTATATAGGGAATAGGGCTGTAGTATAAAGTAGTGCACTATATAGGGAATAGGGCTGTAGTATAAAGTAGTGTACTATATAGGGCTGTAGTATAAAGTAGTGCACTATATAGGGAATAGGGCTGTAGTATAAAGTAGTGCACTATATAGGGAATAGGGCTGTAGTATAAAGTAGTGTACTATATAGGGAATAGGGCTGTAGTATAAAGTAGTGTACTATATAGGGAATAGGGCTGTAGTATAAAGTAGTGTACTATATAGGGAATAGGGCTGTAGTATAAAGTAGTGTACTATATAGGGAATAGGGCTGTAGTATAAAGTAGTGTACTATATAGGGAATAGGGCTGTAGTATAAAGTAGTGTACTATATAGGGAATAGGGCTGTAGTATAAAGTAGTGCACTATATAGGGAATAGGGCTGTAGTATAAAGTAGTGTACTATATAGGGAATAGGGCTGTAGTATAAAGTAGTGTACTATATAGGGAATAGGGCTGTAGTATAAAGTAGTGTACTATATAGGGAATAGGGCTGTAGTATAAAGTAGTGCACTATATAGGGAATAGGGCTGTAGTATAAAGTAGTGTACTATATAGGGCTGTAGTATAAAGTAGTGCACTATATAGGGAATAGGGCTGTAGTATAAAGTAGTGCACTATATAGGGAATAGGGCTGTAGTATAAAGTAGTGTACTATATAGGGAATAGGGCTGTAGTATAAAGTAGTGTACTATATAGGGCTGTAGTATAAAGTAGTGTACTATATAGGGCTGTAGTATAAAGTAGTGCACTATATAGGGAATAGGGCTGTAGTATAAAGTAGTGCACTATATAGGGAATAGGGCTGTAGTATAAAGTAGTGCACTATATAGGGCTGTAGTATAAAGTAGTGCACTATATAGGGCTGTAGTATAAAGTAGTGCACTATATAGGGAATAGGGCTGTAGTATAAAGTAGTGCACTATATAGGGAATAGGGCTGTAGTATAAAGTAGTGTACTATATAGGGAATAGGGCTGTAGTATAAAGTAGTGTACTATATAGGGAATAGGGCTGTAGTATAAAGTAGTGTACTATATAGGGAATAGGGCTGTAGTATAAAGTAGTGTACTATATAGGGAATAGGGCTGTAGTATAAAGTAGTGTACTATATAGGGAATAGGGCTGTAGTATAAAGTAGTGTACTATATAGGGAATAGGGCTGTAGTATAAAGTAGTGCACTATATAGGGAATAGGGCTGTAGTATAAAGTAGTGTACTATATAGGGCTGTAGTATAAAGTAGTGGTCTATATAGGGAATAGGGCTGTAGTATAAAGTAGTGTACTATATAGGGCTGTAGTATAAAGTAGTGTACTATATAGGGAATAGGGCTGTAGTATAAAGTAGTGTACTATATAGGGAATAGGGCTGTAGTATAAAGTAGTGTACTATATAGGGAATAGGGCTGTAGTATAAAGTAGTGTACTATATAGGGAATAGGGCTGTAGTATAGAGTAGTGCACTATATAGGGAATAGGGCTGTAGTATAAAGTAGTGTACTATATAGGGAATAGGGCTGTAGTATAAAGTAGTGTACTATATAGGGAATAGGGCTGTAGTATAGAGTAGTGCACTATATAGGGAATAGGGCTGTAGTATAAAGTAGTGCACTATATAGGGCTGTAGTATAAAGTAGTGTACTATATAGGCAATAGGGCTGTAGTATAAAGTAGTGTACTATATAGGGAATAGGGCTGTAGTATAAAGTAGTGCACTATATAGGGAATAGGGCTGTAGTATAAAGTAGTGTACTATATAGGGAATAGGGCTGTGGTATAAAGTAGCGCACTATATAGGGAATAGGGCTGTAGTATAAAGTAGTGTACTATATAGGGAATAGGGCTGTAGTATAAAGTAGTGTACTATATAGGGAATAGGGCTGTAGTATAAAGTAGTGCACTATATAGGAAATAGGGCTGTAGTATAAAGTAGTGCACTATATAGGGCTGTAGTATAAAGTAGTGCACTATATAGGGCTGTAGTATAGAGTAGTGTACTATATAGGGAATAGGGCTGTAGTATAAAGTAGTGTACTATATAGGGAATAGGGCTGTAGTATAAAGTAGTGTACTATATAGGGAATAGGGCTGTAGTATAAAGTAGTGCACTATATAGGGCTGTAGTATAAAATAGTGCACTATATAGGGCTGTAGTATAGAGTAGTGTACTATATAGGGAATAGGGCTGTAGTATAAAGTAGTGTACTATATAGGGAATAGGGCTGTAGTATAAAGTAGTGCACTATATAGGGAATAGGGCTGTAGTATAAAGTAGTGTACTATATAGGGAATAGGGCTGTAGTATAAAGTAGTGCACTATATAGGTAATAGGGCTGTAGTATAAAGTAGTGTACTATATAGGGAATAGGGCTGTAGTATAGAGTAGTGTACTATATAGGGAATAGGGCTGTAGTATAAAGTAGTGCACTATATAGGGAATAGGGCTGTAGTATAAAGTAGTGTACTATATAGGGAATAGGGCTGTAGTATAAAGTAGTGTACTATATAGGGAATAGGGCTCTGGTCTTTAGTAGTGTACTATATAGGGAATAGGGCTGTAGTATAAAGTAGTGTACTATATAGGGAAAAGGGCTGTAGTATAAAGTAGTGTACTATATAGGGAATAGGGCTGTAGTATAGAGTAGTGTACTATATAGGGAATAGGGCTGTAGTATAAAGTAGTGCACTATATAGGGAATAGGGCTGTAGTATAGAGTAGTGTACTATATAGGGAATAGGGCTGTAGTATAAAGTAGTGCACTATATAGGGAATAGGGCTGTAGTATAAAGTAGTGCACTATATAGGGAATAGGGCTGTAGTATAGAGTAGTGTACTATATAGGGAATAGGGCTGTAGTATAAAGTAGTTCACTATATAGGGAATAGGGCTGTAGTATAAAGTAGTGCACTATATAGGGAATAGGGCTGTAGTATAGAGTAGTGTACTATATAGGGAATAGGGCTGTAGTATAAAGTAGTTCACTATATAGGGAATAGGGCTGTAGTATAAAGTAGTGCACTATATAGGGAATAGGGCTGTAGTATAAAGTAGTGGTCTATATAGGGAATAGGGCTGTAGTATAAAGTAGTGTACTATATAGGGCTGTAGTATAAAGTAGTGTACTATATAGGGAATAGGGCTGTAGTATAAAGTAGTGTACTATATAGGGAATAGGGCTGTAGTATAAAGTAGTGTACTATATAGGGAATAGGGCTGTAGTATAAAGTAGTGTACTATATAGGGAATAGGGCTGTAGTATAGAGTAGTGCACTATATAGGGAATAGGGCTGTAGTATAAAGTAGTGTACTATATAGGGAATAGGGCTGTAGTATAAAGTAGTGTACTATATAGGGAATAGGGCTGTAGTATAGAGTAGTGCACTATATAGGGAATAGGGCTGTAGTATAAAGTAGTGCACTATATAGGGCTGTAGTATAAAGTAGTGTACTATATAGGCAATAGGGCTGTAGTATAAAGTAGTGTACTATATAGGGAATAGGGCTGTAGTATAAAGTAGTGCACTATATAGGGAATAGGGCTGTAGTATAAAGTAGTGTACTATATAGGGAATAGGGCTGTGGTATAAAGTAGCGCACTATATAGGGAATAGGGCTGTAGTATAAAGTAGTGTACTATATAGGGAATAGGGCTGTAGTATAAAGTAGTGTACTATATAGGGAATAGGGCTGTAGTATAAAGTAGTGCACTATATAGGAAATAGGGCTGTAGTATAAAGTAGTGCACTATATAGGGCTGTAGTATAAAGTAGTGCACTATATAGGGCTGTAGTATAGAGTAGTGTACTATATAGGGAATAGGGCTGTAGTATAAAGTAGTGTACTATATAGGGAATAGGGCTGTAGTATAAAGTAGTGTACTATATAGGGAATAGGGCTGTAGTATAAAGTAGTGCACTATATAGGGCTGTAGTATAAAATAGTGCACTATATAGGGCTGTAGTATAGAGTAGTGTACTATATAGGGAATAGGGCTGTAGTATAAAGTAGTGTACTATATAGGGAATAGGGCTGTAGTATAAAGTAGTGCACTATATAGGGAATAGGGCTGTAGTATAAAGTAGTGTACTATATAGGGAATAGGGCTGTAGTATAAAGTAGTGCACTATATAGGTAATAGGGCTGTAGTATAAAGTAGTGTACTATATAGGGAATAGGGCTGTAGTATAGAGTAGTGTACTATATAGGGAATAGGGCTGTAGTATAAAGTAGTGCACTATATAGGGAATAGGGCTGTAGTATAAAGTAGTGTACTATATAGGGAATAGGGCTGTAGTATAAAGTAGTGTACTATATAGGGAATAGGGCTCTGGTCTTTAGTAGTGTACTATATAGGGAATAGGGCTGTAGTATAAAGTAGTGTACTATATAGGGAAAAGGGCTGTAGTATAAAGTAGTGTACTATATAGGGAATAGGGCTGTAGTATAGAGTAGTGTACTATATAGGGAATAGGGCTGTAGTATAAAGTAGTGCACTATATAGGGAATAGGGCTGTAGTATAGAGTAGTGTACTATATAGGGAATAGGGCTGTAGTATAAAGTAGTGCACTATATAGGGAATAGGGCTGTAGTATAAAGTAGTGCACTATATAGGGAATAGGGCTGTAGTATAGAGTAGTGTACTATATAGGGAATAGGGCTGTAGTATAAAGTAGTTCACTATATAGGGAATAGGGCTGTAGTATAAAGTAGTGCACTATATAGGGAATAGGGCTGTAGTATAGAGTAGTGTACTATATAGGGAATAGGGCTGTAGTATAAAGTAGTTCACTATATAGGGAATAGGGCTGTAGTATAAAGTAGTGCACTATATAGGGAATAGGGCTGTAGTGCACTATATAGGGAATAGGGCTGTAGTATAAAGTAGTGCACTATATAGGGAATAGGGCTGTAGTATAGAGTAGTGTACTATATAGGGAATAGGGCTGTAGTATAAAGTAGTGCACTATATAGGGAATAGGGCTGTAGTGCACTATATAGGGAATAGGGCTGTAGTATAAAGTAGTGCACTATATAGGGAATAGGGCTGTAGTATAAAGTAGCGCACTATATAGGGAATAGGACTGTAGTATAAAGTATTGTACTATATAGGGAATAGGGCTGATCATTACACAGGTGCACTTTGTGCTGGGGACAATAAAAGGCCAATCTAAAATAAGGAGTTTTGTCGCACAACACAATGCCACAGATTTCTCATGTTTTGAGGGAGCGTGCAATTGGCATGCTGACTGCTGGAATGTCCAACAGAGCTGTTGTCAGAGAATTTAATGTTAATTTCTCTACCATAAGCCGCTTTCCCAACATCATTTTAGAGAATTTGGCAGTACGTCCAACCGGCCTCACCACCGCAGACCACGTTGATGGCGTCACGTGGCCGAGCGGTTTGCCGATGTCAACGTTGCGAACAGAGTGCCCCATGGTGCCGATGGGGTTATGGTGTGGGGCAGGCATAAACTACGGACAACCGTCACAATTGCATTTTATTGATGGCAATTTGAATGCTCAGAGATACCGTGACGAGATGCTGAGACCCATTTTATTTTAAGGTATCTGCGACAAACAGAGGCATGTCTGTATTCCCAGTCATGTGAAATCCATAGATTAGGGCCTAATGAATTCATTTCAATTGACTGATTTCCACATATGAACTGTAACTCAGTAAAATCGATGACATTATTTATTGCATGTTGCGTTTCTATTTCTCTTCAGTATAGTTGTATACAATCAGTTCTAGAATCACAATCTGATTTAGAATGAGAATGTATTCTAGAATAAGAATCAGTTCTAGAATCACAATCTGATTTAGAATGAGAATGTATTCTAGAATAAGAATCAGTTCTAGAATTAGAATCAGTTCTAGAATTACAATCAGATTTAGAATGAGAATGTATTCTATAATTAAAATCTGTTCTAGAATTAGAATGAGTTCTAGAATTAGAATCAGTTCTATGGTTTCTACATTTTTTCTCTTTTTTTTTCTCTTAATACACATATTTTTGTCCCTACCTTACTCAATACCTTCTTCAGTATCTCCATGTTATATTAATCTCTATCCCGCTCTCTCTCTCTCTCGCTCTCTCTCTCTCTCTCTCTCTCTCTCTCTCTGTCTCTCTCTCTCTCCTTCTCTCTCTCTCTCTGTCTCTCTCTCTGTCTCTCTCTCTCTCTCTCTCTCTGTCTCTCTCTCTCTCGCTCTCTCTCTCTCTCTCTCTCTCTCTCTCTCTCTGTCTCTCTCTCTCTCCTTCTCTCTCTCTCTCTGTCTCTCTCTCTGTCTCTCTCTCTCTCTCTCTCTCTCTCTCTCTCTCTCTCTCTCTCCCTCTCTCTCTCCCACAGGAGATGAAGTGTCTCAACATGTCAGTGGGCAGGGGGCTGACCTTGGCCTTCCCAGCTCTCCTGTGTTCCCTGGTGACCCTGGTGACCCTGGTCATGGAGGTCGAAGGTCAGAAGGTCCCCATCCTCAACATCGCTGTGATCCTGGGCCGCACGCGCTACATCTCCGACCGGGACATTCGGGCTCTCTGGAGCAAAGACGACCCCATGGACGTCAACGTGGTCACCGTATTGGTCAACGAGACTGACCCCAAGAGTATCATCACCCACGTGTGCGACCTGATGTCTGGGACCAAGATCCACGGGGTAGTGTTCGGAGACGGGACGGACCAGGAGGCAATCGCTCAGATATTGGATTTTATTTCCTCCCAGACACTGATCCCCATCCTGGGCATCCACGGGGGATCCTCCATGATCATGGCTGATAAGGTGAGGAGGGAGGGAGGAGGGAGATCCTCTATGGTCATGGCTGATGAGGTGAGGAGGGAGATCCTCTATGATCATGGCTGTTGAGGTGAGGAGGGAGATCCTCTATATTCATGGCTGATGAGGTGAGGAGGGAGGGAGGGAGGGGGGAGATCCTCTATGTTCATGGCTGATGAGGTGAGGAGGGAGATCCTCTGTGGTCATGGCTGATGAGGTGGGGAGGGAGATCCTCTATGGTCATGGCTGATGAGGTGAGTAGGGAGATCCTCTGTGGTCATGGCTGATGAGGTGGGGAGGGAGATCCTCTATGGTCATGGCTGATGAGGTGAGGAGGCAGGAGGGAGATCCTCTATGGTCATGGCTGATGAGGTGGGGAGAGAGGAGGGAGATCCTCTATGTTCATGGCTGATGAGGGGAGGAGGGAGATCCTCTATGATCATGGCTGATGAGGTGAGGAGGCAGGAGGGAGATTCTCTATGTTCATGGCTGATGAGGTGGGGAGGGAGGAGGGAGATCCTTTATGGTCATGGCTGATGAGGTGAGGAGGGAGATCCTCTATGGTCATGGCTGATGAATGTATCATTATAATGATTGGGGGGGGGGGGGGTATATGTGTCCTTTTTATCACATCCTAACTCCCCCTGAGACATCTGCAGGGTTCACATGGCTCAGGGCCCCTGGAGCGAATGTGGTTAAGTGCCTTGCTCAAGAGCACATCAACAGATTTGTTTAACTTGCCGGCTCAGGGTTATTTGGACCGGCAACTTATCGGGTACCGACCCAACTCTCTAACCTCGAGGCTACCTGCTGCACCCGAGGTGAGGAGGGAGGGGGTGGCGAGGGAGGGGGTGAGGAGGGAGGGAGAGGGGGAGCGGAGGGAGAGATGAGGGGGAGGGAGAGGGGGAGGGAGGGAGAGATGAGGGGGAGGGAGGGGGGAGGGAGAGATGAGGGGGAGGGAGGGAGGGAGAGGGGGTGGGGAGGGAGGGAGGGAGAGGGGTGGGGATGTAGAGTTGAGGAGGGAGGGAGAGGGGGTGGGGAGGGAGAGATGAGGGGGAGGGAGGGAGGGAGGGAGAGGGGGTGGGGAGGGAGGGTGGGAGGGAGTGGGGGTGGGGAGGGAGAGGGGGTGGGGAGGGGAGGGAGGGAGTGAGGGAGGAAGGTGAGGAGGGAGACGATGGCTATGTGAAGTCATCTGTCTCGTTGTTTTTGCCTCTTGTGGGTGTTTTATTGTATCAGAATATGTGTGAAAACAGACAGTGTGTGTGGAGAAATTAGTAGATGAATGGATGGCTGAAACTGCAAAACGGGGTATCTGCTTGGTAAGGTTTAGGGTGGGGTATCTGCTTGGTAAGGTTTAGGGTGGGGTATCTGCTTGGTAAGGTTTAGGGTGGGGTATCTGCTTGGTAAGGTTTAGGGTGGGGTATCTGCTTGGTAAGGTTTAGGGTGGGGTATCTGCTTGGTAAGGTTTAGGGTGGGGTATCTGCTTGGTAAGGTTTAGGGTGGGGTATCTGCTTGGTAAGGTTTAGGGTGGGGTATCTGCTTGGTAAGGTTTAGGGTGGGGTATCTGCTTGGTAAGGTTTTTGGTGGGGTATCTATCTATAGGAGAAAGAGAGAGTAGGACAATAGGTAGAAGAGGAGGAGAGAGAAAGAGAGAGAGAGAGAATTAGACAGAGGTTCATGTGACCACAGAGGAGAGAGAGAGACAGAGAGACAGAGACACAGGTTAATGTGACCAGGTAACTCTGAGTGTGTGTGGTGCTGACAGTTTTCTTCCAGTGTAAACAACAGATTCCTCTTCACCTATACTCTGCTCAAGACCTCGGATTATCCCCCCTCTCTCTCTCTCTCTCTCTCTCTCTCTCTCTCTCTCTCTCTCTCTCTCTGTTCAGCTGAACTCCTCTGTCTCCAGGTGGTCTCTAGTACTGACTGGTTCTCTAGTACTGACTGGTTCTGTCTCCAGGTGGTCTCTAGTACTGACTGGTTCTCTAGTACTGACTGGTTCTGTCTCCAGGTGGTCTCTAGTACTGACTGGTTCTCTAGTACTGACTGGTTTTGTCTCCAGGTGGTCTCTAGTACTGACTGGTTCTGTCTCCAGGTGGTCTCTAGTACTGACTGGTTCTGTCTCCAGGTGGTCTCTAGTACTGACTGGTTCTCTAGTACTGACTGGTTCTCTAGTACTGACTGGGTCTCTAGTACTGACTGGTTCTCTAGTACTGACTGGTTCTGTCTCCAGGTGGTCTCTAGTACTGACTGGTTCTCTAGTACTGACTGGTTCTGTCTCCAGGTGGTCTCTAGTACTGACTGGTTCTCTAGTACTGACTGGTTCTGTCTCCAGGTGGTCTCTAGTACTGACTGGTTCTGTCTCCAGGTAGTCTCTAGTACTGACTGGTTCTCTAGTACTGACTGGGTCTCTAGTACTGACTGGTTCTCTAGTACTGACTGGTTCTCTAGTACTGACTGGGTCTCTAGTACTGACTGGTTCTGTCTCCAGGTGGTCTCTAGTACTGACTGGTTCTCTAGTACTGACTGGTTCTCTAGTACTGACTGGTTCTGTCTCTAGGTAGTCTCTAGTACTGACTGGTTCTGTCTCCAGGTGGTCTCTAGTACTGACTGGTTCTGTCTCCAGGTGGTCTCTAGTACTGACTGGTTCTCTAGTACTGACTGGTTCTGTCTCCAGGTGGTCTCTAGTACTGACTGGTTCTCTAGTACTGACTGGTTCTCTAGTACTGACTGGTTCTGTCTCCAGGTGGTCTCTAGTACTGACTGGTTCTGTCTCCAGGTGGTCTCTAGTACTGACTGGTTCTCTAGTACTGACCGGTTCTGTCTCCAGGTGGTCTCTAGTACTGACTGGTTCTGTCTCCAGGTGGTCTCTAGTACTGACTGGTTCTCTAGTACTGACTGGTTCTGTCTCCAGGTGGTCTCTAGTACTGACTGGTTCTGTCTCCAGGTGGTCTCTAGTACTGACTGGGTCTCTAGTACTGACTGGTTCTCTAGTACTGACTGGTTCTGTCTCCAGGTAGTCTCTAGTACTGACTGGTTCTGTCTCCAGGTAGTCTCTAGTACTGACTGGTTCTGTCTCCAGGTGGTCTCTAGTACTGACTGGTTCTGTCTCCAGGTGGTCTCTAGTACTGACTGGTTCTGTCTCCAGGTGGTCTCTAGTACTGACTGGTTCTGTCTCCAGGTGGTCTCTAGTACTGACTGGTTCTAGTACTGACTGGTTCTGTCTCCAGGTGGTCTCTAGTACTGACTGGTTCTGTCTCCAGGTGGTCTCTAGTACTGACTGGTTCTCTAGTACTGACTGGTTCTGTCTCCAGGTGGTCTCTAGTACTGACTGGTTCTCTAGTACTGACTGGTTCTCTAGTACTGACTGGTTCTGTCTACAGGTGGTCTCTAGTACTGACTGGTTCTCTAGTACTGACTGGGTTTCTAGTACTGACTGGTTCTGTCTCCAGGTGGTCTCTAGTACTGACTGGTTCTCTAGTACTGACTGGTTCTGTCTCCAGGTGGTCTCTAGTACTGACTGGTTCTGTCTCCAGGTGGTCTCTAGTACTGACTGGTTCTCTAGTACTGACTGGTTCTGTCTCCAGGTTGTCTCTAGTACTGACTGGTTCTCTAGTACTGACTGGTTCTGTCTCCAGGTGGTCTCTAGTACTGACTGGTTCTGTCTCCAGGTGGTCTCTAGTACTGACTGGTTCTGTCTCCAGGTAGTCTCTAGTACTGACTGGTTCTCTAGTACTGACTGGTTCTGTCTCCAGGATGTCTCTAGTACTGACTGGTTCTGTGTCGACAGGGGAGCTGCTATTCTCTTTCGTCACGTAGAGAGCTCTCCTCAGACAGACAGAGAAGAGTGGCAACAAGATATAAATTGACTCCAGAATCCACGGTGTGATAAACATAGATTTTTGACGGTTAAATGTATGTTTTAATCCAGCGGTGAAGGGCTCAGAACGGCTGAGCTTTCTCCCGCAGATTCATGCACATTCATTGTTTCATCGTGTGAATCGTGTTTTATCAATTCCCCCAGTACACGTCACCAGTAGTAAATGTAGCGTTAATCCCCATCATTTGGTTCCATTCATGTCTGTTCATAAATGCAGGAATTAATTACAGTAAAGTAGTGTAGTAGTGTAGTAAAGTAGTGTGTCTGTTAATAAATGCAGGTATTAATTACAGTAAAGCAGTGTAGTAGTGTAGTAAAGTAGTGTAGTAAAGTAGTGTAGTGTAGTAGTGTAGTAAAGTAGTGTAGTAAAGTAGTGTAGTGTAGTAGTGTAGTAAAGTAGTGTGTCTGTTAATAAATGCAGGTATTAATTACAGTAAAGCAGTGTAGTAGTGTAGTAAAGTAGTGTAGTAAAGTAGTGTAGTGTAGTAGTGTAGTAAAGTAGTGTGTCTGTTAATAAATGCAGGTATTCATTACAGTAAAGCAGTGTAGTAGTGTAGTAAAGTAGTGTGTCTGTTAATAAATGCTGGTATGAATTACAGTAAAGCAGTGTAGTAGTGTGGCTGTTCATAAATGCAGGTATTAATTACAGTAAAGCAGTGTGGTAGTGTAGTAAAGTAGTGTGGCTGTTCATAAATGCAGGTATTAATTACAGTAAAGCAGTGTAGTAGTGTAGTAAAGTAGTGTGGCTGTTAATAAATGCAGGTATTAATTACAGTAAAGCAGTGTAGTAGTGTAGTAAAGTAGTGTGGCTGTTAATAAATGCAGGTATTAATTACAGTAAAGCAGTGTAGTAGTGTAGTAAAGTAGTGTGGCTGTTAATAAATGCAGGTATTAATTACAGTAAAGCAGTGTAGTAGTGTAGTAAAGTAGTGTGGCTGTTCATAAATGCAGGTATTAATTACAGTAAAGCAGTGTAGTAGTGTAGTAAAGTAGTGTGGATGTTAATAAATGCAGGTATTAATTACAGTAAAGCAGTGTAGTAGTGTAGTAAAGTAGTGTGGCTGTTAATAAATGCAGGTATTAATTACAGTAAAGCAGTGTAGTAGTGTAGTAAAGTAGTGTGGCTGTTCATAAATGCAGGTATTAATTACCGTCATTTTACCGTTCTCATTCTCAGAGTGGAAACGTACGTTTTGCAGAGTTCACAACCTTCTACAGTTTTGGTTCATTTCATAACCTATCGTTTTTTAGGAGATTTGTCAAGTGTTTTCATTGTCTGGTGTCTGTAGTGGCTCCGTGTGATCAACAAGCACGTCGTCTGGTTTCTCCTGATAACGTTGTGGGGGTTGAATAGAAGCTGCGCCGAAATGTAGAAAATGATTTTCATTTTTTAAAACTGTTTTTAACTCCAGATGGCATTTAGAGTTCTACATTTTTGACTTATGAACACTTATTGATATTGTTGTATTTTTCTTAAAACAGCGCTGTTGGTTAAGGGCTGGTCAGTCAGCATTTCACTGTGAGGTCTACACCTGTTGGTTAAGGGCTGGTCGGTCAGCATTTCACTGTAATGTTTACACCTGTTGTATTCAGCATTTCACTGTAATGTTTACACCTGTTGGTTAAGGGCTCGTCGGTCAGCATTTCACTGTAATGTTTACACCTGTTGGTTAAGGGGCTGGTCGGTCAGCATTTCACTGTAATGTTTACACCTGTTGGTTAAGGGCTCGTCGGTCAGCATTTCACTGTAATGTTTACACCTGTTGGTTAAGGGGCTGGTCGGTCAGCATTTCACTGTAATGTTTACACCTGTTGGTTAAGGGCTGGTCGGTCAGCATTTCACTGTAATGTTTACACCTGTTGGTTAAGGGGCTGGTGGGTCAGCATTTCACTGTAATGTTTACACCTGTTGGTTAAGGGCTGGTCGGTCAGCATTTCACTGTAACATCTACACCTGTTGGTTAAGGGCTGGTGGGTCAGCATTTCACTGTGATGTTTACACCTGTTGGTTAAGGGCTGGTCGGTCAGCATTTCACTGTAACGTCTACACCTGTTGGTTAAGGGCTGGTGGGTCAGCATTTCACTGTAATGTTTACACCTGTTGGTTAAGGGCTGGTCGGTCAGCATTTCACTGTAATGTTTACACCTGTTGGTTAAGGGCTGGTCGGTCAGCATTTCACTGTAATGTTTACACCTGTTGGTTAAGGGCTGGTCGGTCAGCATTTCACTGTGAGGTCTACACCTGTTGGTTAAGGGCTGGTCGGTCAGCATTTCACTGTGAGGTCTACACCTGTTGGTTAAGGGCTGGTCAGCATTTCACTGTAATTTTTACACCTGTTGGTTAAGGGCTGGTCGGTCAGCATTTCACTGTAATGTTTACACCTGTTGGTTAAGGGCTGGTGGGTCAGCATTTCACTGTAATGTTTACACCTGTTGGTTAAGGGCTGGTCGGTCAGCATTTCACTGTAATGTTTACACCTGTTGGTTAAGGGCTGGTCGGTCAGCATTTCACTGTAATGTTTACACCTGTTGGTTAAGGGCTGGTCGGTCAGCATTTCACTGTGAGGTCTACACCTGTTGGTTAAGGGCTGGTCGGTCAGCATTTCACTGTGAGGTCTACACCTGTTGGTTAAGGGCTGGTCAGCATTTCACTGTAATTTTTACACCTGTTGGTTAAGGGCTGGTCGGTCAGCATTTCACTGTAATGTTTACACCTGTTGGTTAAGGGCTGGTGGGTCAGCATTTCACTGTAATGTTTACACCTGTTGGTTAAGGGCTGGTCAGCATTTCACTGTAATGTTTACACCTGTTGGTTAAGGGCTGGTGGGTCAGCATTTCACTGTAATGTTTACACCTGTTGGTTAAGGGCTGGTGGGTCAGCATTTCACTGTAATGTTTACACCTGTTGGTTAAGGGCTGGTCGGTCAGCATTTCACTGTAACGTCTACACCTGTTGTATTCAGCATTTCACTGTAATGTTTACACCTGTTGGTTAAGGGACTGGTCGGTCAGCATTTCACTGTAACGTCTACACCTGTTGTATTCAGCATTTCACTGTAATGTTTACACCTGCTGGTTAAGGGCTGGTCAGTCAGCATTTCACTGTAATGTTTACACCTGTTGGTTAAGGGCTGGTCAGTCAGCATTTCACTGTGAGGTCTACACCTGTTGGTTAAGGGCTGGTCAGCATTTCACTGTAATTTTTACACCTGTTGGTTAAGGGCTGGTTGGTCAGCATTTCACTGTAATGTTTACACCTGTTGGTTAAGGGCTGGTTGGTCAGCATTTCACTGTGATGTTTACACCTGTTGGTTAAGGGCTGGTCGGTCAGCATTTCACTGTGATGTTTACACCTGTTGGTTAAGGGCTGGTCGGTCAGCATTTCACTGTGATGTTTACACCTGTTGGTTAAGGGCTGGTCGGTCAGCATTTCACTGTAATGTTTACACCTGTTGGTTAAGGGCTGGTCAGCATTTCACTGTAATGTTTACACCTGTTGGTTAAGGGCTGGTGGGTCAGCATTTCACTGTAATGTTTACACCTGTTGGTTAAGGGCTGGTTGGTCAGCATTTCACTGTGATGTTTACACCTGTTGGTTAAGGGCTGGTCGGTCAGCATTTCACTGTGATGTTTACACCTGTTGGTTAAGGGCTGGTCGGTCAGCATTTCACTGTAATGTTTACACCTGTTGGTTAAGGGGCTGGTCGGTCAGCATTTCACTGTAATGTTTACACCTGTTGGTTAAGGGCTGGTCAGTCAGCATTTCACTGTAATGTTTACACCTGTTGGTTAAGGGCTGGTCGGTCAGCATTTCACTGTAATGTTTACACCTGTTGGTTAAGGTGTGTTGCACCACAAACAGTCTTCTGAAAACACGTTTTCCTGCTGAGGAGCTACAGGAGGAATCACTCTTAGCATGTTGTCCTCCTGCAGCGACCAACTGAGGAGCTACAGGATAAAATCCCTATCAGAATGTTGTCCTCCTGCAGCGACCTACTGAGGAGCTACAGGATAAAATCCCTATCAGAATGTTGTCCTCCTGCAGCGACCTACTGAGGAGCTACAGGATAAAATCCCTATCAGAATGTTGTCCTCCTGCAGCGACCTACTGAGGAGCTACAGGATAAAATCCCTATCAGAATGTTGTCCTCCTGCAGCGACCTACTGAGGAGCTACAGGATAAAATCCCTATCAGAATGTTGTCCTCCTGCAGCGACCTACTGAGGAGCTACAGGATAAAATCCCTATCAGAATGTTGTCCTCCTGCAGCGACCTACTGAGGAGCTACAGGATAAAATCCCTATCAGAATGTTGTCCTCCTGCAGCGACCTACTGAGGAGCTACAGGATAAAATCCCTATCAGAATGTTGTCCTCCTGCAGCGACCTACTGAGGAGCTACAGGGTAAAATCCCTATCAGAATGTTGTCCTCCTGCAGCGACCTACTGAGGAGCTACAGGGTAAAATCCCTCTCAGAATGTTGTCCTCCTGCAGCGACCTACTGAGGAGCTACAGGATAAAATCCCTCTCAGAATGTTGTCCTCCTGCAGCGACCTACTGAGGAGCTACAGGATAAAATCCCTATCAGAATGTTGTCCTCCTGCAGCGACCTACTGAGGAGCTACAGGATAAAATCCCTATCAGAATGTTGTCCTCCTGCAGCGACCTACTGAGGAGCTACAGGATAAAATCCCTCTCAGAATGTTGTCCTCCTGCAGCGACCAACTGAGGAGCTACAGGATAAAATCCCTATCAGAATGTTGTCCTCCTGCAGCGACCTACTGAGGAGCTACAGGATAAAATCCCTCTCAGAATGTTGTCCTCCTGCAGCGACCTACTGAGGAGCTACAGGATAAAATCCCTCTCAGAATGTTGTCCTCCTGCAGCGACCTACTGAAGAGCTACAGGATAAAATCCCTCTCAGAATGTTGTCCTCCTGCAGCGACCTACTGAGGAGCTACAGGATAAAATCCCTCTCAGAATGTTGTCCTCCTGCAGCGACCTACTGAAGAGCTACAGGATAAAATCCCGCTCTCTGTTTGCTGTGTGTTAGTTGTGTTAGATAAATAAGACACACGACGACCAAGGAAAATACACAGGCCAATTTAATACCACTCAATTATGAATTATGCTAATTAACCTATTGACCGACAGGTCAAATGTATTTCCATCAATGAATAAAAAGCTTTATAAAATATAGAAAAATACAATCGCAAGGGATTTTCTTTCTTCTTCTCGGGGTAATGTGTGTGTGTGTGTGTGTGTGTGTGTGTGTGTTCGTTGTGTCGTTGTGTTGAGGTGTGTGTTGTGTGTGTGTGTGTGTGTGTGTTTGTTGTGTTGAGGTGTGTGTTGTGTTGGGGTGTGTGTGTGTGTTTACATTTATTAATGCGTGACGATCCAGGCTTGTTATTCATCCTCACTGTTGTCTCGCCTTAGGCTTCCTCATCACAGACACAGAGAGAGAGATAACGAGATCGAGAGAGAGAGAGAGAGAGAAACACGGAGAGAGAGAGAGAGAGAGAGAGAGAGAGAGAGAGAGAGAGATATGAGTTAACCCAATTACCTAGAGGAGATGTTTACTTCTGTCGTTGGGCTCAAATCATAAGCTCATTTAATGCGATGCTCCTTTTCTGTCAAACTAGAAGGCCACTCATCATGCCTCTAGAGTGAGTGTGTAAAACTAGGAGTGTGTGTATTCATTATATAACCACAGGAATATCTTGTTGTTAGACATTGTGTGTGAGAAAACGGTGTTGGAACTTGGTAGAGACATTTCACCATGCACCAATCATCATACTGTATATTACAGGCTGATAAGGTAGATGCACACACACACACACACACACACACACACACACACACACACACACACACACACACACATTATCTCGTTCTCTCTCTCCCTCTCTGTCTCTCTCTCTCTCCTCTTTCTCTCTCTCTCTCTCTCTCCTCTCTCTCTCTCTCTCTCTCTCTCCTGTTTCTCTCTCTCTCTTTCTCTCTCTCTGTCTCCTATTTAAATTCAAATCAATTCAAGGGGCTTTATTGACATGGGAAACATATGTTTACATTGCCAATGCAGGTGAAGTAGATAATATACAAAAGAGAAGTAAACAATAAAAAGCGAACTGTGAATATTACTCAAGTTGTTTCTCTCTCTCCTCTGACTGTTTCTCTCTCTCTCTATCTCTCTCTCTCTCTCTCTCTCTCTGTCTCTCTCCTCTGACTGTTTGCCTCTCTCTCTCTCTCTCTCTCTCTCTCTCCTCTGACTGTTTGTCTCTCTCTCTCTCTGTCTCTCTCTCCTCTTTCTCCTCTTTCTCCTCTCTCCCTCTGTTTATCTCATGCTCTCCCTCTCCCTCTCCCTCTCTCTCTCTCTGTTTCTCTTCTCTCTCTCCCTCTGTTTCTGTCTCTCCTCTTGCTCTTCCTCTCTCTCTCCCTCTCTCTCTCTGTTTCTCGCTCCCTCCTCTCTCTCCGTCGTGTGTTTCTCGTAGATGGAGTGTTCTTCTTGATGTAAAATGGCCTCTCAGCCTTCAAGTGGAATACATTTTCAGGCTGTGTTCTGGGGAATATGCCCCACTTCCTTTTCTCTCTCTGTCCCCCCTCCCTCCCCCCTCCCAGACTGTTTGCTATAATTTATATGTCAGTATTTATTTTAGCACCATGCAGTTACATCAGTAACCATGCAGTAACCACAGTAACCATAGTAACCATGCAATAACCACAGTAACCATGCAGTAACCACAGTAACCACAGTAACCATGCAGTAACCATAGTAACCACAGTAACCACAGTAGCCATGCAGTAACCACAGTAACCACAGTAACCATGCAGTAACCATGCAGTAACCACAGTAACCACAGTAACCTCAGTAACCATAGTAACCACAGGCTGCTGCTGTCTGTTTCAACTGTTTTCCGTTGTGGATTGGCAGACAGCATGCCAGATTATATTGCGTTGTGTGTGTGTGTGTGTGTGTGTGTGTGTGTGTGTGTGTGTGTGTGTGTGTGTGTGTGTGTGCCTACCCTGTGAAAATGAATGTAAAAAAGCTACTGTAATGAAAAATAAATATATATTTGATGAGTAATCATTTTGTCATAATAAAATCTATTTCTGAGCGGGTACTTCCCAATCTACTGCCTTTTGGCAGGTCCCCTTCCTGTTTACTGCTAACAGGAAGCTGATCAGGAAGCTTCACATATTGCATCTGAAACAGTTTTCAAAGTTGTAGTTTCTAGAGAAACATGAGGTGATGAGGGGATGGAAGACCAGACACCTGTAGGGACCTACACCAAAGGACAGGATGGAAGACCAGACACCTGGAGGGACCTACACCGAGGACAGGATGGAAGACCAGACACCTGTAGGGACCTACACCAAAGGACAGGATGGAAGACCAGACACCTGTAGGGACCTACACCAAAGGACAGGATGGAAGACCAGACACCTGTGGGGACCTACACCAAAGGACAGGATGGAAGACCAGACACCTGTAGGGACCTACACCAAAGGACAGGATGGAAGACCAGACACCTGTAGAGACCTACACCAAAGGACAGGATGGAAGACCAGACACCTGTAGGGACCTACACCAAAGGACAGGATGGAAGACCAGACACCTGTAGGGACCTACACCAAAGGACAGGATGGAAGACCAGACACCTGTAGAGACCTACACCAAAGGACAGGATGGAAGACCAGACACCTGGAGGGACCTACACCGAGGACAGGATGGAAGACCAGACACCTGTAGGGACCTACACCAAAGGACAGGATGGAAGACCAGACACCTGTAGAGACCTACACCAAAGGACAGGATGGAAGACCAGACACCTGACTGTAGGGACCTACACCAAAGGACAGGATGGAAGACCAGACACCTGTAGAGACCTACACCAAAGGACAGGATGGAAGACCAGACACCTGACTGTAGGGACCTACACCAAAGGACAGGAAGGAAGACTAGACACCTGACTGTAGGGACCTACACCAAAGGACAGGATGGAAGACCAGACACCTGACTGTAGGGACCTACACCAAAGGACAGGATGGAAGACCAGACACCTGACTGTAGGGACCTACACCAAAGGACAGGATGGAAGACCAGACACCTGTAGAGACCTACACCAAAGGACAGGATGGAAGACCAGACACTTGACTGTAGGGACCTACACCAAAGGACGGGACAGAAAATACACAGTCATTTCAATCTGAGTGGTATCGACAGAAAGATGAGGTCTAGGTAAACAGGAGATGGCTATTGTGACAACGATGAGACCTAGGTAAATAGGAGATGGCTATTGTGACAACGATGAGACCGAGGTAAACAGGAGTTGGCTGTTGTGACAACAATGAGACCTAGGTAAACAGGAGTTGGCTGTTGTGACAACGATGAGACCTAGGTAAACAGAAGTTGGCTGTTGTGACAACGATGAGACCTAGGAAAACAGGAGTTGACTGTTGTGAGAACAATGAGACCGAGGTAAACAGGAGTTGGCTGTTGTGACAACGATGAGGACTAGGTAAACAGGAGATGGCTGTTGTGACAACGATGAGGCCTAGGTAAACAGGAGATGGCTGTTGTGACAACGATGCGGCCTAGGTAAACGGGAGATGGCTGTTGTGACAACGATGAGACCTAAGTAAACAGGAGTTGGCTGTTGTGGCAACGATGAGAGTGGCAGCTCATCAAAACCATCCACTCCATTTAGAGACCTCCAACCCATTTAGAGACCTCCACTCCATTTAGAGACCTCCACCCCATTTAGAGACCGCCACTACATTTAGAGACCTCAACCCCATTTAGAGACCTCGACTCCGTTTAGAGACCTCCACCCCATTTAGAGACCTCCACCCCATTTAGAGACCTCCACCCCATTTAGAGACCTCCACTCCATTTAGAGACCTCCACTCCATTTAGAGACCTCCACCCCATTTAGAGACCTCCACTCCATTTTAGAGACCTCCACCCCATTTAGAGACCTCCACTCCATTTTAGAGCCCTCCGCCCCATTTTAGAGACCTCCAGAACATTTAGAGCTCTCCACCCCATTTAGAGACCTCCACTACATTTAGAGACCTCCACTCCATTTAGAGACCTCCGCCCCATTTAGAGACCTCCACTCCATTTAGAGACCTCCACTCCATTTAGAGACATCCACTCCATTTAGAGACCTCCACCTCATTTAGAGACCTCCACTCCATTTTAGAGCCCTCCGCCCCATTTTAGAGACCTCCACAACATTTAGAGACCTCCACCCCATTTTAGAGACCTCCGCTCCATTTTAGAGACCTCCACCCCATTTTAGAGACCTCCACCGTGTTTTCAGATCACAATGATGTCATTTAATCAATCAGTTTGATCTGAAATGACGTTAAACAGGAGATCAGTGCTTGTTGATGTTGACGGAAGGACAGATGTTGACCAACGACTGTCATCCCTATTTTACCTTCGTCTCCATGGAGACGGAGAGACTTTTAAAACCGAGGGGCCAACAGGAGGAGTTCTTACAGTTTAATCCCTCATGTCGTTTACCCAGAGGGATAGATGGATGGACTTCATTACGAATAAATATAATATAATATATAATAAATAATGAATAAATATAAGTAAAAGTGTTGATTTCCAGTTAACACCGACTGCTGACATATCTACATGATATACAGTGCCTTGCGAAAGTATTCGGCCCCCTTGAACTTTGCGACCTTTTGCCACATTTCAGGCTTCAAACATAAAGATATAAAACTGTATTTTTTTGTGAAGAATCAACAACAAGTGGGACACAATCATGAAGTGGAACGACATTTATTGGATATTTCAAACTTTTTTGACAAATCAAAAACTGAAAAATTGGGCGTGCAAAATTATCTTTATGTTTGAAGCCTGAAATGTGGCAAAAGGTCGCAAAGTTCAAGGGGGCCGAATACTTTCGCAAGACACTGTATCTACATGACATATCTACATGACATATAGTGTCAGCATCCATCTGCTGTTATTACATGACATATCTATAGTGTCAGCATCCCGGAGTCGACTCTTGTGTTTTGCGGGTACTAAACTCAGCAACAAAAAGAAACGTCCTCTCACTGCGTTTATTTTCAGCAAACTTTAACATGTGTAAATATTTGTATGAACACGACAACAGAAATGGAATAATGTGTCCCTGAACAAACAGGGGGGGGTCAAAAGTATCTCTCTCTCTCTCTCTCAATTCAAGGGGCTTTATTGGCATGGGAAACATGTTAACATTGCCAAAGCAAGTGAGGTAGATAATATACAGGAGTTTCAAAAGAATAAAGACATAATTGTCATATTATGTATATATACAGTGTTGTAACTCTCTCCCTGTCTCTCTCTCTGTCTCTCTCTCTCTGTCTCTCTCTGTCTCTCTCTCTCTCTCTCTCTGTCCCTCTCTCTCTCTCTCTCTCCCTCTCTCTCTCCCCCCCTCTCTCTCTCTCTCTGTCTCTCTCTCTGTCTCTCTCTGTCTCTCTCTCTGTCTCTCTCTGTCTCTCTCTCTCTCTATGTCTCTCTGTCTCTCTCTCTGTCTCTCTCTCTGTCTCTCTCTCTCTCTGTCCCTCTCTCTCTCTATGTCTCTCTCTCTCCCTCTCTCTCCCCCCTTTCTCTCTCTCTCTCTCTGTCTCTCTCTCTCTCTCTGTCTCTCTCTGTCTCGCTCTCTCTCTCTCTCTCTCTGTCTCTCTCTGTCTCTCTCTCTCTCTCTGTCTCTCTCTCTTTCTCTCTCTGTCTCTCTCTGTCTCTCTCTCTCTCTCTCTCTGTCTCTCTGTCTCTCTCTCTCTCTCTCTCTCTCGTTAAACATTTTTGGGGATTAGCTTTCAAATTGTAGGTTGATTTCCAGAGCAGTAATGACTGTGTGTGTGTGTGGTAAGAGAAGATGTCTCTCCAATGTCTATGTTCATTGTTTGGTGCTCATTCTGCAATTTTCCCCTCCATTATTAAAACACCACCAACCTCCTCCCTCCTCCCTCC